>NW_025422241.1:0-229995 GCF_011764305.1 Mustela putorius furo | reverse complement strand
CTAGACCTTATCTCAAAATACTTCCAGGGGTTGACTGTGATGCAGAAATCAGAAACTTCCCTACCCATGGCAAGAAAACCTTGTGGTGGATGTTGTTCCAACGTTAGTGTAGGAGAAAACCCCGCATTCACTCTGAGGCCTCGCCACAATCTTGAGTGCGACGAGGGCATATTCAAACAACGCATTTTTGACCCTCAGCGTGAGTCCTTGTCCTCTAGTAGGTCCTCTCAGTGGCTGTACCCATTAGATGTCATAATGGTCTTGAACATGTCCCTAGGTACTCTGTAATCCCTCATTTGGTGGGACACCTGAGGTTGAAAAACACAAACAATACAAATCAACAAACACAGAAAACACGGACTTCTTCCATCCCATAGAATGACCCCCAAACTCTTTGGACGGGGCCAAACCCCCAGAGAGTAAGACTCGTCCCATTTCCCAATGAAGGCACCCGGAAATTTCACGACCATGAGTGACACGATATCCAGAGAAAAAAACTTGAGCAAGAGCTTCACAATTGCCCTTTTTTCATATTCTGAAGTGTTCTCCTCATGGTCTGTAGATCAGTCCTGCCATACTTATGACCCGAAACATAAGCTGAGTTTGTGTTTTCAGACAACTGTCCAAACAGGCCTGGCTACACACCCTATAGGCTCAGGCCCCTGGAGCCAACCAGACGACTGTGCTTGCCCTCTCCAAGGGAATTGTATGTGCCCATTCCAATGGCCACAACGCTACTAATAGGATAAACCTCCAACGTCCCTGAGGCCATCCAAATATTTGGGGCTTCCCAGGACAAACAGGGGCAATCTGGGCCCATCTGAACACCTACCTTCACTCAGACCCGTAGATTGATTGTCCCCAGGGGTAAAAAAAGGAACGAACAGGCCCATAGGCACCTAATCGGATCTATTGCTTTGGTTTCCAGGCATCTCTCCTTAGAGATCCTAGAACCCTTAGAACCCTGCTCTTGCGTCTTTCCTTATGGGACATCCTTGAGCTATCCAACAGGTGTCGACTGTCCCACAGGAGTCCTTGTTCATGGACCACCTCACAACTCATATCATGGAAAGCTTCCAAGGTCACATGATGCCCCCAATCTTCATGAAGGCGGGGCATCATGGAAAGAGAAACTCCAACCTGAGCCAACGGCTCCTGATCTTCACCTTGACTTCAGATGCACGAGATCTTGATTAAGCTCTTCAGAGTGCACCTGCTGTGCCCTCACCCCAAAACCTAAGCATAGCTAGTGTTCTCAGACTTCCATCCTCACTCTCCTGGACCATACGCCCTCCATTTTGGGATTTCCGATGACACAGTGCTGCACTCTGCCTGCCCTCTAGAAGAAAAACGTTGCCCTATGGGTCTACCCAGAAACCTCAAATGAGGATATACCTGCATGCCACTCAACTGTACACCAATTATATAGTCTGGCCTGTGCACTAATGCCCTGTCTGAGGAAACCTGAGGCCTGAATTCCCAACCGACCCCAGACAGCTTGCCGTACACTGAGAACATCTGACCCGCCATGGCCTTAGGTTGCCATTTCTTTCCAACCTGGTTTTCAGGCTACAGAAACCTAGACCTAATCTCTACTCATTTCCCATGGGTGAATGTGATGCAGAAATCAAAACTCCTTCCCTCTCGCCAGAATCTTATGGTTGGCATCTTATCCAAAAATTCAGTGTAGGACCCCTGTAGGGCCTACAGGAGTAGTAGTAGGGACCCTGAGGGTAGTGTAGGGTCCCTGAGGCCCTGCCCATGCTTAAGAGTTGCGTTGGGCACAAACACACATTGGGACCCTCAGTTTGAACCCCTGTCCTCAAGTAAAAAGCCTCTCAGTGGCTGGACCATGAGCCCGCATATGGGGCCTGCCATGCCCCAAGTCACCCAATCTTAACCAGAGGTAGAGACATCTAGTCACCCCTACTCAGGGCTCTGCTCTGGAATCCCTCTTTGGTGAGACATTTGAGGTAAGTAAACACAGAAAGGATTCCTCCCACCCACAGAATGACCCCAATCACTTGGGATCAGGCCATCCCCAGAGAGAAAGACTCCTCCATGGCCCATGAGGCCAGCCCGACATTCCACGGCCACTATTGACACAAAATCCCGAGACATAAGCCTCACCCTTAGGTCATAGCCCAAAAAAAAATCCTCCTGATAGTCTGTAATTCGGGCCTGCCACCGACGTCCCCAAACCATGTTTTCAGACTTCTATCCTGACATCCCTGTCCCACACACCCTCCAGGCTGAGGCCCCTGGAGCCACACCTCAGGACTGTGCCTGCCCTCTCCAAGGAAATTCTTCCCATTCCATTGGGCACAACCCTACAGATTAGGAGAAACCTCCAAAGTCCCAGAGGCCATTCCAATAGTGTAGGCCGCCCAGTACAAAGAGGGGTGATCTGTCACAAGCTGAGCAACCACCTCAACTCACCCGTAGACAGATATCCCAAGAGAAAGGTATTAAATTGGACAGGCCCCTAGAACGCAATTGGTTCCATTGCTTTGTTTCTAAGCATCTCTCCTCAGAGGCCTGTTTTCCAATACCAGCATATGGGGGATTCCAGAGAAAAAAATCAGAACAAATCTTGTCTCCACATGGGAAACTTATCCTTTGGAGCTATGTAAAAACCTCCAGTTAGGAGAAACCTTCAGGTAACCGGAGCCACCGCCCTATTCCAAGGTCTCCATGGACACAAACCCGCATTATGACCATTCGGCAGGAGAGTACATTTCAACTCAGCCCCGTTGATTACTCCCCCAGAGCCAGAATATCAAACCTGCCTTGTCACTAGGAGACAGTTGGAATGCGAGGAGGGCTGCCCAGGCATCCATCCTTAGAACCCTGCTCTGGAGAATTTCTTTATGGGACGTCTTGAATCCAACCAACCTGTCTTGACTGTCTCGCAGAAAGAATCCTTGTGGTTTGAAGCATCACACAATCCCACTGTGAGAAAACCTCCATTTCCTCATGATGCCCCACACCTTCATAAATGGGCCATCATGGACAGAAACTCCATCCTAAGCCAAAGTCTGATCCGCGCCCTGAATTCAGAAACACGATATCTCGATTCAGCACTTGATAGTGTGCCTGCTGTGCCCTCGCCCCGAAACCTAAGCCTAACTTTTGTTCTCAGACGTCCGTCTTCACAATCCTGGCCACACCCCTCCAGTTTGGCAATTCTGGAGACACAATGCAGCACTCTGCCTGCCCTCCAGAAGAAAAATGTTGCCCTATAGGGCTAACCAGAAACGCCAAATGAGTAACAACCTGCATGCCACTCGACCATACCCCAATTATACAATCTAGCCTGTGCACTAAAGCCCTGTCTGACACAGCCTGAAGGCAGACCTCCAGTCCAACACCCAGACAGCTGGCCGTACACTGAGCATATCAAACCCACAATGGCTTTCGGCCATCATCTCTACCCAACCTCAGTTTTCACCTTCAGAACCTAGACCTTATCTCCACTCACTGCTCAGGAGTGAACGTGATACAAAAATCAGAACTTCTCCTTCACCATGGCAAGAAACCTTGTGGTTGGCATGTTGTCCAACGTTCATTGTAGGAGAAAGCAGCATGGACTATGAGGCCCCACCTATCCCTGAGGGCTACAATTTGCACAAACACACATTGTGACCCTCAGCGTGAGCCCTATCCTCATGTAAAGCCTCTTAGTGACTGGAACAACAGCCCACATATGGGGCTTGCCAAGCCCCTAGTCCCCCAATCTCAACCAGAGTTAGAGATGTCTAGTCACCCCTACTGAAGGCACTGCTCTGGAATCCCTCTTTGGGGGCACACCTGAGGTAAAAATATATATATATATATATAGAAAGGACTCTTCCCATCCACAGAATGATCCCAACCACTTGGGATCAGGCCAAATCACCAGAGAAAGAATTGTCCATGTCCCTTGAGGACACCCCGACCTTCCACGGCCACCGTAGGCACAAAATCCAGAGACAAAAGCCTGAGCAAACGCCACATACTCGCCCTTTGTTCATAGCCCGGAAAATTCTCACGGTTTGTAGATCGAGCCTTCATACATACATCCCGAAACCTAAGCTGAGTTTGTGTTTTCAGACTTCTGTCCCAACAGTCCTGGCCCACACACCATCCAAGCTGGGGCCCCTGGAGCCACACCTGAGGACTGTGGCTTCCTTCTCCAGGGGAATTCTGCCATTTCCATTGGCCACAACCCTATAGATTAGGAGAAACCTCCAAACTCCCCGAGGCCATCCCAATAGTGTTGGCTGCCCAGGACAAGCAGGGATGATCTTTCACAAGTTAAGAAACCACCTCCACTCTGACCCAGAGACAGATATCCCCATAGAATAAGATTGAACTGGACAGGCACTTAGGCCCTAATCAGATCCATTGCTTTTGTTTCCAGGCATCTCTCCTCAGAGGCCTGGTTACCAATACCAGCATATGGGGGATTACTGAGGCACTCATAGAAAAATCTCGTCTCCACATAGGAAATGTACTCTTTGGAGCTCTATAAACACCTCTGTTTAGGAGAATCTTTCAGGGCCCCGGATCAAGCGCCCCATTCCAAGGTCTCCATGGACTTAAACCCACATTATGATCTATCCTCGGTAGAGTCCATGTCAACTCATCCCCCTTGGTTTCTCCCCCAGGGCCTGCAGATCAAACCTGCCTTGTTGCTAGGAGACAACTAGAATGGGAGGCGGGCTGGCCAGGCATCCATCCTTAGAACCCTACTCTGGAGTCGTTCCATATGGGACATCCTAGAGCCATCCAACAGGTCTCAAGTGTCCCACAGAAGGAATCTTTGCAGTCTGGTGCATCTCACAACTCCCATTGTGGGAAAATCTTCATGGCCTCTTGAGACGCTCCACTTTATAAAGGGGCCATCATGGACAGAAACTCCAACCTGAGCAAACGTCTGATATTCGCCCTGGCTTCAGGTGCATGAGATCTTGATTTAGGTCTGCAGAGTGTGCCTTCTGTGCCCTCACCCAAAAACTAAGTCTAGCTTGTGTTCTCAGACTTCCGTCCTCACACTCCTGGCCCAAAAGCCCTACAGTTTGGCAATACTGGGGCCACAATGCAGCACGCTGCCTGCCCTCCAGAAGAAAAAAGTTGCCTTATGGAGCTACCTAGAAACCCGAATGAGGATCAACTGAACGCCACTCTACTGCACCCCAAATATACAGGCTACACTGTCTAATGCCCTGTCTGACCACAGCATGAGCCCACACCTCCAGACCTACGCTCAACAGCTAGCCACACACTGAGTTCATTGTACCCATCAGGTCCTTAGGTCTTCATCTCTTCCAAACCTCGGTTTTCGGGTTTCAGAACCTAGACCTAAACTCCAATCACTGTCCAGGGGTGAACGTGATGCAGAAATCACAACTCTTCCTTCGCCATGGCCGGAAACCTTGTGGTTGGCATATTCTCCAACGTTCAGTGTAGGAGAATCCAGCGTGGCCCATGAGGCCCTTCCCATGCTTGAGGGCCTTGTTGGGCACAAATAGGCATTGTGACCCTCAGCAAGAGCCCTGTCCTCAAGGAAGACCTCTCAGTGTCTGAATCAAGAGCCCTCATATTGGACTTGCCATGCCCCTAGGCCCCCAAACTTAAACAGAGGTGGGGTTATCCAGTTGGCCCTCCCAAGGACTCTGCTCTGGAATCCCTCTTTTATTGGCACACATGAGGTACATAAAATAAAATAAAAAAAACAGAAAGGACTCCTCCCATCCCACAGAATGTACCCAAAATCTTGGGATTGGGTCAAATCCTCAGAGAAGGAAAGCCGTCCACAACCCATGAGGCCACGCCAGCATTCGACCCACATTGTTGACACAAATCCAGAGACAAAACCTGAGCAAGCACCTCAAACTCACCCCCTTTTTCATATCCCGAAGTGTTATCACGGTCTGTAGATTGGGCGTGCCCATACCTATGTCCCCAATCCTAAGCGGAATTTGTGTTTTCAGACTTCTGTCCCCACAGGACTGACCCACACACCCTCAAGGCTGGGCCCCTAGAGCCAAACTCAGAACTGTGCCTGCCCTCTCCAGGGGATTTCTGTCGATTCCATTGGCCACAACCCTATAGATTAGGAGAAACTCTAAAATCCCGAGGCCATTCGCAATATTATAGGCTGCCCAGGACAAACAGGGGCGATCTGACACAAGCCGAGCAACTACCTCCCCGCAGATCCATAGACACGTATCCCCAGGAAAGAGATTGAACCGGACAGGCACCTAGGCCCTAATCATATCCATTTCTTTTGTTTCTAGGCATCTCTCCTCAGAGGCCTGGTTTCCAATACCAGCATATGGGAGATTCCTTAGGCACTCATGAAAACAATTCTCTTCTCTACATAGGAAACGTACTCTTTAGAGCTCCATCCAAACCTCCGGTTATGAACATCCCTCAAGGCCCCGGATCAAGCACCCCATTCCAAGGTCTCCATGGACACAAATGCACATTATGACCCATCCTCAACTCACCCATTTCAACACACCCGCCTCTGTTACTCCCCTAGATCCAGCAGATCGAACTTGCCTTGGCGCTCTGAGACACCTGGAATGGGAGGCAGGCTGCCCAGGCATCCATCCTTAGAACCCTGCTCTGGATAGCTTCCTTATGGGATGTCCTGGAGCCATCCAGCAGGTCTCGACTGTCCCACGGAAGGAATCATTGCGGTTTGGAGCATCTCACATTTCCCATCATGGGAAAACCTCCATGGCCTCGTGACACCCTCCCCTTCATGAAGGGGCCGTCATGGACAGAAACTCCAACCTGAGCCAACATCTGATCCTAGCTCTGTCTTCAGGTACACGGGATCTCGAATCATCTCTGCAGAGGGTTCCTGCCGTCACCTCACCCCGAAATCTAAGTCTGGCTTGTGTTCTCAGAATTTTTTCCTCACACTCCTGGCCCACAAGCCTTCCAGTTTGGGAATTCTGGAGCCACTATGTGGCACTGTGTCTTCCTTCCAGAAGAAAAACGTTGCCCTCTGGGGCTACCCAGTAACCACAAATGAGTACCAACCTGCACGAAACTCGACTGCACCCCAATGATACAGTCTAGCCTGGGCACTAATTCCCTGTCTGCCACAGCCTGAGCCTGCACCTCCCAACCCACACTCAACAGGTGGCGGAACACTGAGCACATCAGACACACCATGGCCTTAGGTCTTCATCTCTTCCCAACCTCAGTTTTCAGGCTTCAGAACCTAGACCTTAAATCCAATCACAGTCCAGGAGTGAAAGTGTTGCAGAAATTAGAACTCCTTCTTCCCCATGGCCAATAAACTTGTGGTTGCCATATTGTGCAACGTTCAGTGTAGGAGAAACCAGCATGGTACATTAGGCCACGCCCTGACCTGAGGGGCTCCTTGGGCATAAAAATACATTGTGAAACTCAATGTGAGCCCTATGCTCAAGGAAGGCCTCACAGTGTCTGGACCAAGAGCCCACATATGGGGCTTGCCATGTTCTTAGGTCCCAATGTTAACCAGAGTTCTGGTTGTCCAGTCGCCCCTCCCCAGGACTCTGCTGTGGAATCCCTCTTTTGGTGGTCCACCTGAGGTAAAAAAAAAAAAAAAAAAAAAAAAAAAAGGCCTCCTACCTTCCCACAGAATGACCCCAAACTCTTGGGATTGGGTCAACCCCAGAAAGCGAGCCTCATCGATGGCCCATGAGGACACCCGGACATTCCATGGCAATCGGTGACACATATCCAGAAAAAAATAAGCATGAGCAAGCACCTCACTTTCGCCCTTTGTTCATATCCCGAAGAGTTCTCCTCACGGTCTATATATCGGGCCGGCCATACGTACAGACCCAAACCTAAGTGGAGTTTGTGTTTTCAGACTTTTGTCCAAATAGCCCTGGACCACACACGCTCCACACTTGGGTCCCTGGAGCCACACCTCAGGACTGTGCTTCCCTTTCAAGAGAATTCTTCCCATTCCATTGGCCACAACCTTGCAAATTAGGAAAAACCTCCAAATATACCGAGGCCATCCCAATAGTGTAGGCCGCCCAGGACAAACAGGTGTGATCTCAAACCAGCTGAGCAACTACCTCCACTCAGACAAAAGATGTCCCCAGAGAAGAATATTGAACCGGACAGGCCCCTAGGCCCTAATCAGATCCATTGCTTTGGTTTCCAGGCATCTCTCCTCAGAGGCCTCATTTCCAATACCAGCAAATGGTGGTTTCCTGAGGCACCAATGAGAACAAATCTCGTCTCCCCATGGAAAACTTGCTCATTGGAGCTTTGTTATCACCTCTGGTTAGGAGAATCCTTCAGGGCCCTGGTGCCACTGCCCCATACCAAGGTCTCAATGGACTCAAACCAACATTAGGACCATCCTCAGGAATGTCCATTTCAACTCATTTAAGACCATCCTCAGGAAAGTCCATTCCAACTCAGCCCCCTTTGATGCTACCCCAAGCCAGCAGATCAAACGTTTCTTGTTGCTAGGAGACAATTGGAATTGAGGCTGTCCGCCCCGGCATACATACTTAGAACCCTGTTCTGGAAAAATACCTTAGGAGACGTCCTGGAGCCATCCAACAAATCTTAATTGTCCCACAGAAGGAATCCTTGCGGTTTGGAGCATCTCACAACTCTAATAGTGGGAAAACCCCCATGGCCTCATAATGCCCCCCCCCCCTTCATGAAGGGGCCAACATGGACAGAAACTCCAACCTGAGCCAAAGTCTGATCCTCGACCTGACTTCAGACTCATGAGATCTCAATTCAGCTCTGCAGAGTGTGCCTGCCATGTCCATTCCCCGAAACCTAAGCCTAGCTTGTGTTCTCAGACTTCCGTCCTCACTCTCCTGGCCCACAAGCCCTCCAGTTTAGGAATTCCGAAGCCACAATGCAGCACTCTTCCTGCCCTCCAGAAGAAAAACTTTGCCCTATGCTGCTAATAAGAAAGGCCAAATGATTATCTAATGCATGCCACTCGACTGTAAAGCAATTATACAGCCTACCTTGAATACGAATGCCCTGTCTAGCACAGCCTGAGACAAGACATCCCAAACGACACCTAGACAGCTGGCTCCAACATGGACACAAGGGACCCGCTATGGCTGTAGTTCGTCATCTCTTCCAAACCTCGGTTTTCAGGCTTCAGAACCTAGAACTTATCTCCAATCACTGCCCAGTGCTGAACGTGATGCAGAAATTAGAATTCCTCCTTCCCCATGGCCAGAAACCTTGTGGTTGGCATGTTGTCCAATGTTCAATGTGGGAAAACCTGCATTGTCGGAAAGGCCCCGACAGTGCTTGAGGGCCGCCTAGGGCACAGACATGCATTGTGACCTGTAGCGTGAGTCCCGTATTAAGGTAACGCCTCTCAGTGGCTGGACCAAGATCCTGCATATGGGGCTTGTCATATCCATAGGCCCCCAGGCTTAACCAGAGAGCGAGTATTCCAGTTGTCAGTACCCACTGCTATGCTCCAGAATCCCTCTACTAGGGGGACACATGAAGCAGAAAACAGGACTCTTCCCTTCCCACAGAATGACCCCAAACTCTTGGGTGCTGGACAAACTACCAGAGAGGGAAACTTCTACGACCCATGAGGCAACTCCTACATTAAACGGCCATTGTGGACAAAATATCCAGAGACAAAAGACTGAGCGACTGCCTCCCTCTCACCCTTCTTTCATATCCAGAGGAGCTCCCCTCACGGACTGTAGATCAGGCCTGCCATAACCTCGGCCCCAAACCTGAGCTGAGTTTGGGTTTTTGGATGTCTGTTTGCACAGCCGTGGCCCATACCGCCTCCAGGCTGGGGTCTCTGGAGCCACACCACAGAACTGTGCCTGCTCTCTCCTAAGAAACTGCCCGTTCCATTGGCCACAACTCTACAAAATAGTAGAAACCTCAAGGTCCCCAAGGACATCCCACTACCGCAAGCCGCACTGGACAAACAGGGGCTTTATGACACCAGCTGAGCAACTACTACCTCCATGCAGACACACAGAATGATATCCGCAGAGACAGAAGATTGAACTAGACAGGCCCCTAGGCCCTATTATGAACTCTGGCTTTGGTGACCAGGTATCACTCCTCAGAGGCCAGGGTTCGAAGACCAGCATATGGGGCTATCCTGAGGCACCAGACAGAACACCCCTCATCTCCACATGGAAAGCTTCCTTGTTGGAGTTGTGTCAAACCCTTCGGGTTGGAGAATCCTGCAGAGTCCCTTAGCTACTGCCACATTCCAAGGTCTCCATGGCCACCAACCCACATTATGACTCATCCTCAGGAAAGTCCATTTAAACTCAGCCTTCTGGGTAGCTCACCCAAGAGCCCGCAGATTGAGCGTGCCTTGTCTCGACCAGGCAATGGGAAGGTGAGTTGGCGTTTCTCGGCATCCATTCTTAGGCCCCTGCTCTCGATTCTTTCCGTATGGGGTATCCTGGAACCATCCAATAGTACTCGACAGTCCTGAAGAAGGAAACTTTGAAGTTTGGAGCAGCTCACAACTCCCAGTGTAGGGAAACCTCCCTGGCCTCATGACGCCCCCACCCCCTTCAGGAAGGGGCCGTCATGGACACAAACTCCAGCTTGAGGCAACATCTGATACTCGCCCTGACCTCAAATGCAGGAGATCTCGATTCAGCCTCTGCACAGTAGGCCCAAACCTCGTGCTACCTTGTGTTTTCAGACTTCCTTCCTCACACTTCTGGCAAACATGTCCTCAAGACTTGGAATTCTGGAACCAAAATGCAACCCCTATGTGGGCCCTCCAGAAGAAAAAAACGTTGCTCTATGGGGATCTCCATAAACCCCAAATGAGGATCAACCTGCTCGGTTCTCGACCTCACCCCAATTAGATTGTTCGCGTTGTCCATTCATCCCTCCCCAGAGCTCTGCTGTGGAATCCCTCTTTTGGTGGGACACCTGAGGTAACAAATCTAAAAGGACTCCTCCCATCCTTCAGATTGACCCAAAACAATTGGGATTGGACCAAATTCACAGAGAGGAAGTCTCGTCCATGGCCCATGAGGCCTCCCCGAGATTCCACAGCCATCGTTGACAACAAATCCAGAGACAAAAGTCTGAGCAAGCGCCTCACACTCGCTCTTTTGTCGTATCCCGAAGAGTTCTCCTCACGGTCTGTAGATCGGGCCTGCCATACCTACTTCCCAAACCTAAGCCGAGTTTGTGTTTTCAGACTTCTGTCCCCACATTCCTGGCCCACAGACCCTTCAGGCTGGGGCCCCTGGAGCCACACATCAGGACTGTGCCTGTCCATACCACGGGAATTCTGCCCATTCCATTGTCCACAATCGTACAAATTAGGAAAAACCTCCAGTGTCCCCAAGGACATCCCAATAATGTAGGCCGCCCAGGACAAACAAGGGTCATCTGAAACCAGCTGAGCATCTAACTCTACTCAGCGTAGATGGATGTCCCCAGAGAAGAAGATTGAATCAGACAGGCCCCTAGGACTGAATCAGATTCATTGCTTTCGGTTACAGGTATCTCTCCTCAGAGGCCTGGTTTCCAATATTAGCATATGGGGATTTCATGAGGCAGCAATCAGAACAAATCTCTTCTCCACATGGGAAAATTATCCTTTGAAGATGTCTCAAAACCTCCAGTTAGGAGAATCCTTCAGGGCCTGTGTTCCACTGCACCATTACAAGGTCTCCATGGACCGAAATCCACATTAGAACCCATCCGCAGGAAATTCCATTTCAATGCAGCTCCCTTGGTTGCTTCCCCAGAGCGAGCAGACTGAACCTGTCTTGACTAGGAGACAATTGGAGTGCGAGGCGGGCTGCCCAACCATCCATCCTTAGAGCTCTGCTCTGGTGTCGTTCCGTATGGGATGTGCTGGAGCCATCCAACAGGTCTCTAATGTCCAGCAGATGGAATCCTTGAGTTTTGGAGCATTTCACAATTCCCAACCTGGGAAAATCTAGATGGCTTTGTGATGCCCCCCCCATTTATGAAGGGGAAATCATGGACAGGAACTCCAACCTAAGCCAACGTCTGATCTTCACCCTGAATTCAGATGCACGAGATCTCGATGCAGCTCTGCAGAGTGTGCTTTCCATTCCCTCGCCCTGAAACCTATGACTAGCTTGTGTTCTCAGACTTCCGTCCTCACACTCCTGGCCCCCAAGCCCTCACATTTGGAAATTCGGGACACAAAATGAAGCATTCTGCCTGCCTTCCAGAACAAAAATTTTGACCTATGGAGTTTCTCACATAACCCAAATGAGGATAGACATACACGGCACTCGAATGTACCAAATTAGATAGTCTAACCTGGCCACTAATAAACTGTCTGATACAGAGAGAGCCCGGACCTCCTGACCAAAACCGAGACAGCTGACCGCACACTGAGAACATCACACCCGCCATGGTCTTAGCTCGTTATCTCTTCCCAACCTAACTTTTCAGGCTTCAGAACTTCGATCTTAACTCCAAGCCCTGACAAGGGTTGAATGTGATGCAGAAATAAGAACTCCTTCTTACCCAAGGCAAGAAGCCTTGTGATTGGAAAGTTGTCCAATGATCAGTGTAGGAGAAACCAGCATACACCCTGAGGCCCCGCCCCAATTTTTAACCAGATTTCTGGTTGTCCAGTCGCCCCTCCCAGGGCTCTACTCTGGAATCCCTCATTTGCTGGGACACCTGAGGTTGAAAAACAAAACAAAACAAATCAATAACTACAGAACAACGGACTTCTTCCATCCCACAGAATGACCCCAAACTCTTTGGACGGGGCCAAACCCCCAGAGAGTAAGACTCGTCCATTTCCCATGAAGTCACCCGGAAATTTCACGACCATGAGTGACACGATAACCAGAGATAAAAACTTGAGCAAGAGCCTCACACTCGCCCTATTTTCATATCCCGAAGAGTTCTCCTCATGGTCTGTAGATCAGTCCTGCCATACCTATGACCCGCAACATAAGCCGAGTTTGTGTTTTCAAACAACTGTCCAAACAGCCCTGGCCTACACACCCTACAGGCTCAGGCCCCTGGAGCCAAACCTGACGACTGTGCTTGCCCTCTCCAAGGGAATTGTGTGTGCCCATTCCTATGGCCACAACCCAACTAAGAGGATAAACCTCCAAAGTCCCTGAGGCCATCCCAATATGTGTGGCTTCGCAGGACAAACAGGGGCAATCTGGGCCCATCTGAGCACCTACCGGCACTCAGACCCGTAGACTGATGTCCCCAGAGGTAAAAAGGAACGAACAGGCCCCTAGGCACATATCCGATCCATTGCTTTGGTTTCCAGGCATCTCTCCTCAGAGGAATGGATTTCAATACCAGCATATGGCTGTTTCTTGACTCATACATCAGTACAAATCTCATCTACACATGGGAAACTTGCACGTGGGAGCTGTGTGAAAGCCTCTCTTTAGGAGAACCCTTCAGGTCCCCATTGCCACCGCTTCATTCCAAGGTCTCCATAGACACAAAAACACATCAGGACCCATCCAAAGGAGAGTCCATTTCAACTGAGCGTATTCGGTTGCTCTGTGAGATCCAGCAGATCTAACTTGTCTTGTTGCTAGGAGACAATTGGAATGCGAGGTGGCCTACCCTGCCATCCATCCTTAAAACCCTGCTCGGAATCGTTGGCCTGGAGTCAACCAACAGGTCTCATTTGTCCTGCAGAGGAATCTTTGCAGTTTGGAGCTTCTCACAACTCCCATCGTGAGAGAACCCCCATGGCTTCGTGATCCCCCCCCTTCATAAAGGGGCCAATAGGGACACAGGTCCAACCTGAGTGATCGTCTGATCCTCACCGTGAATTCAGATGCACGAGATCTCGGTTCAGGTCTGTAGATTGTGCCTTCCATGTCCTCACCTAGAAACCTAAGCCTAGCTTGTGTCCTCAGGCTTCTGTCCACAGACTACTGGCTCACAACCCTCCAGTTTGGCAATCCAGAACTACATGCAGCACTCTACCTGCCCTGCAGAAGAAATACATTGCCCTCTGGGGCTACCTAGAAACCCCAAATGAAGATCAACGTGCACGACACTTGGCTATACCCAAAATATATAGGATGACCTGGGCAATAATGCCCTTTCTGACACAGCCTAAGCCTGGACTGCCTAGGCCCACCTAGACAGCTGGCTACAAATGAGAACTTCAGACCCCCCATGGCCTTAGGTCGTTATCCCTTCCCAACCTCAGTTTTCAGGCTTCAGAACCTAGACCTTATCTCCAATCACTGCCCAGGTTTGAAAATGATGCAGAAATCAGAACTCCTTCCCGATGGCACGAAAACTTGTGGTTGGCTTTTTGTCCAACGTTCAGTGTAGTGGAAACCAGTGTGTCCCTTTAGGCCCCGCCATTGCTCGCGGGCCAGATAAGTAGCAAACACACATTGTGACCCTCAGCCTGAGCCCAGTCCTCAGGTAAGGCATCTCAGTGGCTGGATGAAGAGAGAGCATATTGGGCTTGCCATGCCCCTAGGCCCCAGTTTTTAACCATAGTTCGGGTTGTCTCTTCACTCTTCCCCAGGTCTCTGCTTTGGAATTCCACTTTTGGTGGGACATCTGATGTAACAACCCTGAAAGGAGTCCTCCATCCAACAGATTGACGAAAAACAATTGGGATCGGGCCAAATCCACAGAGAGGAAGATTCGTCCATGGCCCATGAGGCCTCCTCGAAATTCCACGGCCATCACTGATACAAAATCCAGAGACAAAAGCCTAAGCAAGCGCCTCAGACTCGCACTATCTTCATATCCTGAAGATGTCTTCTCATGGTTTGTTGATCGGGCCTGCCATACCTACGTCCCCAAACATAAGCTGAGTTTGTTTTTTCAGACTTCTTTCCCCAAAGTCCTGGGCCACACACCCTCCAGGCTGGGGACCCTGGAGCCACACATTAGGACTGTGCCTAACCAATCCATGGGAATTCTGCCCATTCCATTGTCCAAAATCGTACAAATTAGGAGAACACTCCAAAGACCCTGAGGCCATCCCAATAGTATAGGTCGCCCGGGACAAAAAAGGGCAGTCAGACACCAGCTGAGCATCTAAATCCACTCATACCCTCGAAGGATGTCCCCAGAGAAGAATATTGAACCAGACAGGACCCTAGGCCAAAATCGGTTCCATTGCTTTGGTTTCCAGGCATGTTTCCTAAAAACCCTGGATTCCAATACCAACATTGGTGTTTTCCTGAGGCACCCATCAGAACAAACCTCGTCTCCACAAGGAAACTTGTGCATGGGAGCTATGTTAAAAGCTGAGGAGAATACTTCAGGGTCCCAGTGCCACCGCCCCATTCCAAGGCCCTCATGGACACAAACACACATTAGACCCATCCTCAGGAAAGTCCATTACAACTCCGCCACCCCGGTGCTCCCGCAGAGCCATCAGATCTAAACTGTCTTGTCCCTAGGAGACAATTGGAATGCGAGGCGGGCTTCCCAGGCATCCATCCTCGAACGTTGGTCTGGACTCATCCATATGGGATGTCCTGGAGCTGTCCAACAGTTCTCAATTGTCCCACAGAAGGATTCCTAGGAGGGGGCATCCCACCACTCCAAACGTGGGAAAACCTCCACGGCCTCGAGATTCGGCTCCCTTCATGAAGGGGCCGTCATGAACAGAAAATCCAAGCTGAGCCAACATCTGATCCTCGCTCTGACTTCAGATGCATGAGATATTGCTTCAGATCTTCAGGAGGTACATGCCGTGCCCTCGCCCTGAATCCCAAGTCTAGCTTGTGTTCTCAGACTTCCGTCCTCATACTCCTGGCCCCGAAGCCCACAAGTTTGGCAATTCCGGACCATCATTGCAGCACTCTGCCTGCCCTCTTGAAACAAAATATTGCCTAATGAGCTGCCCGGGCACATTAAATGAGAATAAACCTTAACGGCACTCGAATGTACCCATATTATATAGTCTAACCTGGGCAGTAATGCACTGTCTGACACAACCTGAGCCGGGACATCCTGAGCAACACCCAGACACTGACGGCACCCTGAGCCCATAAGACGTGCAGTGGCCATAGGTCATCATTTCTTCCCTACCTAAGTTTTCAGGCTTCAGAACCTAGACATTATCTCCAATCACTGCCCAGGGGTGAGTGTGATGCATCAGAACTCCTCTTTTTTTTTCACGGCAAGAAACCTTGTGGTTGCCATGTTGTCCAAGGTTCAGTGTAGGAGAAAAACCAGCATTCACCCTGAGGTCCCGCCCATTCTTGAGTGCGACGAGGGCATAAACACACATTGTGACCCTCAGCATGAGTCCTGTCCTCTAGTAAGTCCTTTCAGTGTCTAGACCATTAGATGCCATAATGGTTTGACATGTCCCTAGGCCCCAAATTTAAACCAGATTTCTGTTTGTCCAATCGCCCCTCCCCATGGCTCTACTCTGGAATCCCTCATTTGGTGGGACAACTGAGTTTGAAAAACAAAACAAAACAAAACAAAAACAACAAAAAAACTGACTTCTTCCATCCCACAGAATGACCCCAAACTCTTTGGACGGGGCCAAACCCCCCGGGAGTAAGACTCGTCCACTTCCCATGAGGTCATCCGGATATTTCATGACCATGAATGGCACGATATCCAGAGACAAAAACTTGAGCAACAGCCTCACACTCGCCCTTTTTTTCATATTCCGAAGAGTTCTCCTCATGGTCTGTAGATCAGTCCTGCCATACCTATGACCCGAAACATAATCCGAGTTTGTGTTTTCAGACAACTGTCCAAATAGCCCAGGCCTACACACGCTACAGGCTCAGGACCCTGGAGCCAACATGAGGACTGTACTTGCCCTCTCCAAGGGAATTCTGTGTACCCATTCCAATGGCCACAACCCTACTAATAGGATAAACCTCCAAAGTCCCTGAGGCCATCCCAGTAGTGGTGGCTTCCCAGGACAAACAGAAGCAATCTGAGCCCATTTGAGAAACTACCTGCACACAGACTCGTAGACTGATATCCCCAGAGGTAAAAAGGAAACGACCAGGCCACTAGGCCCTAATCGGATCCATTGTTTTGGTTTCCAGACATCTTCCTCAGAGGCCTGAATTTCAGTACCAGCATATGGCAGTTTCTTGACTCACCCATCAGAACAAATCTCATCTACACATGGGAAACTTGCACGATGGAGCTGTGTCAAAGCCTCTTTTTAAGAGAAACCTTCAGGGCCCCAGTGCCACCGCTTCATTCCAAGGTCTCCATAGACACAAAAACACATTAGGACCCATCCACAGGAGAGACCATTTCAACTCAGCATATTCGGTTGCTCCACGATATCCAGCAGATCTAACTTGTATTGTTGCTAGGAGACAATTGGATTGCGAGGTGGCCTACCCCGCCATCCATCCTTAGAACCCTGCTCGGAATCGTTGGCCAAGAGCCAACCAACAAGTCTCAATTGTCTGCAGAAGAATCTTTGTAGTAGGGAGCTTCTCACAACAACAATCGTGAGAAACCCCCATGGCCTCGTGATCCCGCCCCCCTTCATGAAGGGGCCATCAGGGTCATAAGGTCCAACCTGAGAAATAGTCTGATCCTCACCCTGACTTCAGATGCACGAGATCTCAATTCAGGTCTGTATATTGTGCCTGCCATTTACTCACCCAGAAACCTAAGCCAAGCTTGGGTTCTCAGACTTCCGTCCTCAGACTACTGGCCCACAAGCCCTCCAGTTTGGCAATACAGAACTACAATGCAGCAATCTGCCTTCCCTCCAGAATAAAAACTTTGCTCTCTCGGGCTACCCAGAAACCCCAAAGGAGGATCAACCTGCACGCCATTCGGCTGTACCCCAAATATATAGGCTGACCTGGGCACTAATGCCCTTTCTGACACAGCCTGAGCCTGGACCTCCTGGCCCCACCCAGACAGCTGGCCGCACACTGAGCACATCGGACCCGCCATGGCCTTAGGTCGTCAACTCTTCTCAACCTCGGTTTTCAGGCATCAGAACATAGACCTTATCTCCAATCACAGCCCGGGTGTGAAAATGATGCAGAAATCAGAACTCTTTCCCCATGGCAAGAAACCTTGTGGTTGGCATGTTGTTCAAGGTTCAGTGTAGTTGAAACCAATGTGGCCCATGAGGCCCCGTCCATGCTTGCAGGCCACATTGGTCACAAACACACATTGTGACCCTCAGCCTGAGCCCAGTCCTCAGGTAAAGCCTCTCAGTTGCTGGATGGAGAGACAGCATATTGGGCTTGCCATGCCCCTAGGCCCCAATTTTTAACCATATCTCGGGTTGTCCCTTCACTCTTCCCCAGGGCTCTGCTTTGGAATTCCTCTTTTGGTGGGACTCCTGAGGTAACAAACCTGAAAAGAGTCCTCCCATCCCACAGATTGACGAAAAACAATTGGGATCGGGCCAAGTCCACAAAGAGCAAGATTCGTCCATGGCCCATGAGGCCTCCCCAACATTCCACGGCCATCGCTGATACAAAATCCAGAGACAAAACCCTGTGCATGCGCCTCAGACTGGCTCATTCTTCATATCCTGAAGAGTTCTTCAGATAAGAA
Source organism: Mustela putorius furo (assembly GCF_011764305.1). Lineage (NCBI taxonomy): Eukaryota > Metazoa > Chordata > Mammalia > Carnivora > Mustelidae > Mustela > Mustela putorius. The sequence continues at coordinate 211,482 of NW_025422241.1, read as the reverse complement.
CCTACACGGCACTCGAATGCACCCAAAATATAGAGTCTAACCTGGGCACTAATGCACTGTCTGACAACCTGAGCCCGAACCTCGTGACCAACACCCAGACAATTGACCGCACACTGAGCACATCAGACCCGCCATGGCCTTAGGTCATCAACTCTTCCCTACCTCAGTTTTCAGGCTTCAGAACCTGACCTTATCTCCAATCACTGACCAGGGGTGACTGTGATGAAGAAATCAGAACTATTCCTTACCCATGTCAAGAAACCTTGTGGTTGGCATGTTGTCCAACGTTCAGCATAGGGGAAACCAGCATTCACCCTGAGTCCCCGCCCATTCTTGAGTGCGACGAGGGCATAAACACGCATTGTGACCCTCAGCGTGAGTCCTGTCCTCTAGTACGTCCTGTCAGTGGCTGCACCATTAGATGTCATAATGGGCTAGACATGTCCCTAGGCCCCAATTTTTAACCAGATTTCTGGATGTCCAGTCGCCCCTCCTCAGGGCTCTACTATGGAATCCCCCATTTGGTGGGGACCTCAGGTTGAAAAACAAAACAAAACAAATCAACAACAACAGAACAACGGACTTCTTCCATCCCACAGAATGACCCCAAACTCTTTGGACGGGGTCAAACCCCCAGAGAGTAAGACTCGTCCATTTCCCATGAAGTAACCCGGATATTTCACGACCATGAGTGACACGATATCCAGAGACAAAAACTTGAGCAAGAGCCTCACACTCGCCAATTTTCATATCCTGAAGAGTTCTCCTCATGGTCTGTAGTATAGTCCTGCCATACCTATGACGCGAAACATAAGCCGAGTTTGTGTTTTCAGACAACTGTCCAAACAGCCCTGGGATACACACCCTACAGGCTCACGTCCCTGGAGCCAAACCTGACGACTGTGCTTGCCCTCTCCAAGGGAATAGTATGTGCCCACTCCAATGGCCACAAGCCTACTAATAGGATAAACCTCCAAAGTCCCTGAGGCCATCCCAATATTTGTGGATTCCCAGGACAAACAAGGGCAATCTGGGCCCATCTGAGCAGCTACCGGCTTCAGACGCATAGACTGATGTCCCCAGAGGTAAAAAAAGAAAGAACAGGCCCCTAGGCCCTAATCGGATCCATTGCTTTGGTTTCCAGGCATCTCTCCTCAGAGGCCTGGATTTCAATAACAGCATATGTCTGTTTCTTGACTCACCCATCAGAACAAATATCATCTACACATGGGAAACTTGCACGATGGAGCTGTGTGAAAGCCTCTCTTTAGGAGAACCCTTAGGGCCCCATGCCACCGCTTCATTCCTAGGTCTCCATAGACGCAAAACCATATTAGGACAAATCCACGTGAGAGTCCATTTCAACTCAGCCTCCTCGGTTGCTCCCGCAGATACAGCAGATCTAACCTGTCTTGTTGCGTGGAGACAATTGGAATGCGAGGTGGGATACCCATCCATCCATCCTTAGAACCCTGCTCGGAATCGTTGTCCTGAGGCCAACCAACAGTTCTCAATTGACCTCCAGCAGAATCTTTGCAGTTGGGAGCTTCTCACAACTCCCATCTTGGGAAAACCACCATGGCCTCGCGATCACCCTCCCCCTTCAAAAAGGGCCATCAGTGACCGATGTCCAACCTGAGCGATCGTCTGATTCTCGCCCTGACTTCAGAAGCACGAGATCTCGATTCAAATCTGTAGATTGTGCTTGCCATATCCTCACCCAGAAACCTAGGCCTAGCTTGGGTTCTCAGACTTCCGTCCTCAGACTAATGGCCCACAAGCCCTCCAGTTTGGCATCCAGAACTACAATGCAGCACTCTGCCTTCCCTCCAGAAGAAAAAAAATTGCCATCTCAGGCTACCCAGAAACGCCAAATGAGGATCAACCTGCACGCCATTCGTCTGTACCCCAAAATATATAGGCTGACCTGGGCACTAATGCCCTTTCTGACACAGCCTGAGCCTCGACCTCCTGGCCCCACCCAGAGAGCTGGCCGCACACTGAGCACATAGGACCCGCCATGGCCTTAGTCGTCATTTCTTCTCAACCTCGGTTTTCAGGCTTCAGAACCTAGACCTTATCTCCAATCACGGCCCGGGTTTGAAAATGATGCAGACATCAGAACTCTTTCCCCATGGCAAGAAACCTCGTGGTTGGCTGTTGTCCAAGGTTCAGAGTAGTTGAAAACCAGTGTGGCCCATGAGGCCCCGTCCATGCTTGCGGGCCACATTGGTCACAAACACACATTGTGACCCTCAGCCTGAGCCTAATCCTCAGGTAAGGCCTCTCAGTGGCTGGATGGAGAGACAGCATATTGGGCTTGCCATGCCCCTAGGCCCCAATTTTAAAACATATTTCGGGATGTCCCTTTACTCTTCCCCAGGGCTCTCCTTTGGAATTCCTCTTTTGGTGGGACCTCTGAGGTAACAAACCTGAAAAAGAGTCCTCCCATCCCACAGATTGACGAAAAACAATTGGGATCGGGCCAAATCCACAGAGAGCAAGATTCGTCCAAGGCCCATGAGGCCTCCCCAACCTTCCACGGCCATCGCTGATACAAAATCCAGAGACAAAAGCCTGAGCACGTGCCTCAACTCGCTCATTCTTCATATCCTGAAGAGTTCTTCAGATAAGAACCTACACGGCACTCGAATGCACCCAAAATATATAGTCTAACCTGGGCACTAATGCACTGTCTGAAAACCTGAGCCCGGACCTCGTGACCAACACCCAGACAGCTGACCGCACACTGAGCACATTAGACCCGCCATGGCCTTAGTTCATCATCTCTTCCCTACCTCAGTTTTCAGGCTTCAGAACCTAGACCTTATCTCCAATCACTGCCCAGGGTTGACTGTGATGCATAAATCAGAACTCTTCCTTACCCATGTCAAGAAACCTTGTGGTTGGCATGTTGTCCAACGTTCAGCATAGGGGAAACCAGCATTCACCCTGAGTCCCCGCCCATTCTTGAGTGCGACGAGGGCATAAACACGCATTGTGACCCTCAGCGTGAGTCCTGTCCTCTAGTACGTCCTGTCAGTGGCTGCACCATTAGATGTCATAATGGGCTAGACATGTCCCTAGGCCCCAATTTTTAACCAGATTTCTGGATGTCCAGTCGCCCCTCCTCAGGGCTCTACTATGGAATCCCCCATTTGGTGGGGACCTCAGGTTGAAAAACAAAACAAAACAAATCAACAACAACAGAACAACGGACTTCTTCCATCCCACAGAATGACCCCAAACTCTTTGGACGGGGTCAAACCCCCAGAGAGTAAGACTCGTCCATTTCCCATGAAGTAACCCGGATATTTCACGACCATGAGTGACACGATATCCAGAGACAAAAACTTGAGCAAGAGCCTCACACTCGCCAATTTTCATATCCTGAAGAGTTCTCCTCATGGTCTGTAGTATAGTCCTGCCATACCTATGACGCGAAACATAAGCCGAGTTTGTGTTTTCAGACAACTGTCCAAACAGCCCTGGGATACACACCCTACAGGCTCACGTCCCTGGAGCCAAACCTGACGACTGTGCTTGCCCTCTCCAAGGGAATAGTATGTGCCCACTCCAATGGCCACAAGCCTACTAATAGGATAAACCTCCAAAGTCCCTGAGGCCATCCCAATATTTGTGGATTCCCAGGACAAACAAGGGCAATCTGGGCCCATCTGAGCAGCTACCGGCTTCAGACGCATAGACTGATGTCCCCAGAGGTAAAAAGGAAAGAACAGGCCCCTAGGCCCTAATCGGATCCATTGCTTTGGTTTCCAGGCATCTCTCCTCAGAGGCCTGGATTTCAATAACAGCATATGTCTGTTTCTTGACTCACCCATCAGAACAAATATCATCTACACATGGGAAACTTGCACGATGGAGCTGTGTGAAAGCCTCTCTTTAGGAGAACCCTTAGGGCCCCATGCCACCGCTTCATTCCTAGGTCTCCATAGACGCAAAACCATATTAGGACAAATCCACGTGAGAGTCCATTTCAACTCAGCCTCCTCGGTTGCTCCCGCAGATACAGCAGATCTAACCTGTCTTGTTGCGTGGAGACAATTGGAATGCGAGGTGGGATACCCATCCATCCATCCTTAGAACCCTGCTCGGAATCGTTGTCCTGAGGCCAACCAACAGTTCTCAATTGACCTCCAGCAGAATCTTTGCAGTTGGGAGCTTCTCACAACTCCCATCTTGGGAAAACCACCATGGCCTCGCGATCACCCTCCCCCTTCAAAAAGGGCCATCAGTGACCGATGTCCAACCTGAGCGATCGTCTGATTCTCGCCCTGACTTCAGAAGCACGAGATCTCGATTCAAATCTGTAGATTGTGCTTGCCATATCCTCACCCAGAAACCTAGGCCTAGCTTGGGTTCTCAGACTTCCGTCCTCAGACTAATGGCCCACAAGCCCTCCAGTTTGGCATCCAGAACTACAATGCAGCACTCTGCCTTCCCTCCAGAAGAAAAACATTGCCATCTCAGGCTACCCAGAAACGCCAAATGAGGATCAACCTGCACGCCATTCGTCTGTACCCCAAATATATAGGCTGACCTGGGCACTAATGCCCTTTCTGACACAGCCTGAGCCTCGACCTCCTGGCCCCACCCAGAGAGCTGGCCGCACACTGAGCACATAGGACCCGCCATGGCCTTAGTCGTCATTTCTTCTCAACCTCGGTTTTCAGGCTTCAGAACCTAGACCTTATCTCCAATCACGGCCCGGGTTTGAAAATGATGCAGACATCAGAACTCTTTCCCCATGGCAAGAAACCTCGTGGTTGGCTGTTGTCCAAGGTTCAGAGTAGTTGAAACCAGTGTGGCCCATGAGGCCCCGTCCATGCTTGCGGGCCACATTGGTCACAAACACACATTGTGACCCTCAGCCTGAGCCTAATCCTCAGGTAAGGCCTCTCAGTGGCTGGATGGAGAGACAGCATATTGGGCTTGCCATGCCCCTAGGCCCCAATTTTAAAACATATTTCGGGATGTCCCTTTACTCTTCCCCAGGGCTCTCCTTTGGAATTCCTCTTTTGGTGGGACCTCTGAGGTAACAAACCTGAAAAAGAGTCCTCCCATCCCACAGATTGACGAAAAACAATTGGGATCGGGCCAAATCCACAGAGAGCAAGATTCGTCCAAGGCCCATGAGGCCTCCCCAACCTTCCACGGCCATCGCTGATACAAAATCCAGAGACAAAAGCCTGAGCACGTGCCTCAACTCGCTCATTCTTCATATCCTGAAGAGTTCTTCAGATAAGAACCTACACGGCACTCGAATGCACCCAAAATATATAGTCTAACCTGGGCACTAATGCACTGTCTGAAAACCTGAGCCCGGACCTCGTGACCAACACCCAGACAGCTGACCGCACACTGAGCACATTAGACCCGCCATGGCCTTAGTTCATCATCTCTTCCCTACCTCAGTTTTCAGGCTTCAGAACCTAGACCTTATCTCCAATCACTGCCCAGGGTTGACTGTGATGCATAAATCAGAACTCTTCCTTACCCATGGCAAGAAACCTTGTGGTTGGCATGTTGTCCAACGTTGAGTGTAGGAGAAACCAGCATTCACCCTGAGGCCCCGCCCATTCTTGAGTGCGACGAGGGCATAAACACGCATTGTGACCCTCAGCGTGAGTCCTGTCCTCTAGTACGTCCTCTCAGTGGCTGGACCATTAGATGTCATAATGGGCTTGACATGTCCTTAGGCCCCAATTTTTAACCAGATTTCGGGTTGTCCAGTCGCCCCTCCCCAGGGCTCTACTCTGGAATCCCTCATATGGTGGGACACCTGAGGTTGAAAAACAAACAAAACAAATCAACAACAACAGAACAACGGACTTCTTCCATCCCACAGAACGACCCCAAACTCTTTGGACGGGGCCAAACCCCCAGAGAGTAAGACTCGTCCATTTCCCATGAAGTCACCCGGAAATTTCAAGACCATGAGTGACACGATATCCAGAGACAAATACTTGTGCAAGAGCCTCACACTCGCCCTTTTTTCATATCTCGAAGTTTTCTCCTCATGGTCTGTAGATCAGTCCTGCCATACCTATGACGCGAAACATAAGCCGAGTTTGTGTTTTCAGACAACTGTCCAAACAGCCCTTGCCTATAACCCCTACAGGCTCAGGCCCCTGGAGCCAAACCTGAGGACTGTGCTTGCCCTCTCCAAGGGAATTGTATGTTCCCATTCCAATGGCCACAACCCTACTAATAGGATAATCCTCCAAAGTCCCTGAGGCCATCCAAATATTTGTGGCATCCCCGGACAAACAGGGGCAATCTGGGCCCATCTGAGCACCTACCGGCACTCAGACCCGGAGACTGATGTCCCCAGAGGTAAAAAGGAACGAACAGGCCCCTAGACACCTATAGGATCCATTGCTTTGGTTTCCAGGCATCTCTCCTCAGAGGCCTGGATTTCAATAACAGCATATGTCTGTTTCTTGACTCACCCATCAGAACAAATCTCATCCACACATGGGAAACTTACACGATGGAGCTGTGTGATTTCCTCTCTTTAGGAGAAACCTTCAGGGCCCCAGTGCCACCGCTTTATTCCAAGGTCTCCATAGACACAAAATCATATTTGGACACATCCACGGGAGAGTCCATTTCAATTCAGCCTCCTCGGTTGCTCTCCCAGATCCGGCAGATCTAACCTGTCTTGTTGCTGGAGACAATTGGAATGCGAGGTGGCCTACCCAGCCATCCATCCTTAGAACCCTGCTCGGAATCGTTGTCCTGGATCCAAACAACAGGTCTCAATTGTCTTGCAGAAGAATCTTTGCAGTTGGGATCTTCGCAGAACTCCCATCTTGGGAAAAACCCCATGGCCTCGTGATCCACCCCCCCTTCAAGAAGGGGCCATCAGTGACAGAATGTCCTACCTGAGCGATCGTCTATCCTCGCCCTGGCTTCAGATGCACGAGATCTCGATTCAGGTCTGTAGATTGTGCCTGCCATATCCTCACCCAGAAACCTAGGCCTAGCTTGGGTTCTCAGACTTCCGTCCTCAGACTACTGGCCCACAAGCCCTCCAGTTTGGCAATCCAGAACTACAATGCAGCACTCTGCCTGTCCTCCGGAAGGAAAACATTGCCCTCTCGGGATACCAAGAAACCCCAAATGAGGATCAACCTGCACACCATTCTGCTGTACACCAAATATATAGGCTGACCTGGGCACTAATGCCCTTTATGACACAGCCTGAGACTGGACCTCCTGGCCCCACCCAGACTGCTGGCCTCACAATGAGCACATCGGACCCGCCATGGCCTTAGGTCGTCATCACTTCTCAACCTCGGTTTTCAGGCTTCAGAACCTAGACCTTATCTCCAATCACGGCCCGGGTTTGAAAATGATGCAGAAATCAGAACTCTTTCCCCGTGGCAAGAAACCTTGTGGTTGGCATGTTGTCCAAGATTCAGTGTAGTTGAAACCAGTGCGGCCCATGAGGCCCCCCCATGCTTGTGGGCCACATTGGTCACAAACACACATTGTGACCTTCAGCCTGAGTCCAGTCCTCATGTAAGGCCTCTCAGTGGCTGGATGGGGAGACAGCATATTGGGCTTGCCATGCGCCTAGGCCCCAATTTTTAACCATAGTTCGGGTTGTCCCTTCACTCTTCCCCTGGGCTCTGCTTTGGAATTCCTCTTTTGGTGGGACACCTGAGGTAACAAACCTGAAAGAAGTCCTCCCATCCCACAGATTGAAGAAAAGCAATTGGGATCGGGCCAAATCCACAGAGAGAATGATTCGTCCATGGCCCATGAGGCCTCCCCAACATTCCACAGCCATCGCTGATACAACATCCGGAGACAAAAGCCTGAGCATGTGCCTCAGACTCGCTCATTCTTCATATCCTGAAGAGTTCTTCAGATAAGAACCTACACGGCACTCGAATGCACCCCAAAAATATAGTCTAACCTGGGCACTAATGCACTCTCTGACAACCTGAGCCCGGACCTCGTGTCCAACACCCAGACAGCTGACCGCACACTGAGCTCATCAGACCCGACATGGCCTTAGGTCATAATCTCTTCCCTACCTCAGTTTTCAGGCTTCGGAACCTAGACCTTATGTCCAATCACTGCCCAGGGGTGACTGTGATGCAGAAATCAGAACTCTTCCTTACCCATGGCAAGAAACCTTGTGGTTGGCATGTTGTCCAACGTTCAGTGTAGGATTAACCAGCATTCACACTGAGGCCCCGCCCATTCTTGAGTGCGACGAGGGCATAAACACGCATTGTGACTCTCAGCGTGAGTCCTGTCCAGTAGTACTTCCTCTCAGTGGCTGTACCATTAGATGTCATAATGGGCTTGACATGTCCCTAGGCCCCAATTTTTAACCAGATTTCTGGTTGTCCAGTCGCCCCTCCCCAGGGCTCTACTCTGGAATCCCTCATTTGATGGTACACCTGAGGTTGAAAAACAAACAAAACAAATCAACAACAACAGAACAACGGACTACCTCCATCCCACAGAACGACCCCATACTCTTTGGACGGGGCCAAACCCCAGAGTGTAAGACTCGTACATTTCCCATGAAGTCACCCGGAAATTTCACGACCATGAGTGACACGATATCCAGAGACAAAAACATGAGCAAGAGCCTCACACTCGCCCTATTTTGATATCCCGAAGAGTTCTCCTCTTGGTCTTTAGATCAGTCCTGCCATAGCTATGACTCGAAACATAAGCCGAGTTTGTGTTTTCAGACAACAGTCCAAACAGCCCTGGCCTACACACCCTACAGGCTCAGGCCGCTGGAGCCAAACCTGACGTCTGTGCTTGCCCTCTCCAAGGGAATTGTATGTGCCCACTCCAATGGCCACAACCCTACTAAGAGGATAAACCTCCAAAGTCCCTGAGGCCATCCCAATATTTGTGGCTTCCCAAGACAAACAAGGGCAATCTGGGCCCATCTGAGCACCTACCGGTTTCAAACCCGTAGACTATTATCCCCAGAGGTAAAAAGGAACGAACAGGCCCCTAGGCCCTAATCGGATCCATTGCATTGGTTTCCAGGCATCTCTCCTCAAGGCCTGGATTTCAATAACAGCATATGGCTGTTTCTTGACTCACCCATCAGAACAAATATCATCTACACATGGGAAACTTGCATGATGGAGCTGTGTGAAAGCCTCTCTTTAGGAGAACCCTTCAGGGCCCCAGTGCGACCGCTTCATTCCAAGGTCTCCATAGACACATAATCATATTAGGACACATCCACGGTAGAGTGCAATTCAACTCAGCCTCCTCGGTTGCTCCCCCAGCTCCAGCAGATCTAACCTGTCTTGTTGCATGTAGACAATTGGAATGCGAGGTGGCCTACCCAGCCATCCATCCTTAGAACCCTGCTCGGAATCGTTGTCCTTGGCCAACCAACAGGTCTCAATAGTCCTGCTGAAGAATCTTTGCAGTTGGGAGCTTCTCACAACTACCATCATGGGAAAACCCCCATGGCCTCATGATCCACACCCCCTTCAAGAATGAGCCATCAGGGATAGGATGTCCAAACTGAGCGATCGTCTGATCCTCGCCCTGGCTTCAGATGCACGAGATCTCGATACAGGTCTGTAGATTGTGCCTGCCATATCCTCACCCAGAAACCTAGGCCTAGCTTGGGTTCTCAGACTTTCGTTCTCAGACTACTGGCCCACAAACCCTCCAGTTTGGCAGTCCAAAACTACAATGCAGCACTCTGCCTGCCCTCCAGAAGAAAAACATTGCCCTCCGGGGCTACCCAGAAAACCCAAATGAGGATCAACCTGCACGCCATTCGGATCTACCCCAAATATATAGGCTGTCCTGGGCACTAATGCCCTTTCTGACACAGCCTGAGACTTGACCTTCTGGCCCGACCCAGACAGCTGGCTGCACACTGAGCACATCGGACCTGCCATGGCCTTAGGTCGTCATCTCTTCTCAACCTCGGTTTTCAGGCTTCAGAACATAGACCTTATAGCCAATCACGGCCCGGGGTTGAAAATGATGCAGACATCAGAACTCTTTCCCCATGGCGAGAAACCTTGTGGTTGGCATGTTGTCCAAGGTTCAGAGTGTTGAAACCAGTGTGGCCCATGAAGCCCCGCCCATGCTTGCGGGCCACATTGATCAGAAACACACATTGTAACCCTCAGCCTGAGCCCAGTCCTCAGGTAAGGCCTCTCAGTGGCTGGATGGAGAGACAGCATATTGGGCTTGCCATACCCCTAGGCCCCAATTTTTAACCGTAGTTCGGGTTGTCCCTTCACTCTTCCCCAGGGTTCTGTTTTGGAATTCCTCTTTTGGTGGGACACCTGAGTTAACAAACCTGAAAGTAGTCCTCCCATCCCACAGATTGACGAAAAGCAATTGGGATCGGGACAAATCCACAGAGAGCAAGATTTGTCTATGGCCCAAGAGGCCTCCCCAACATTCCACGGCCATCGCTGATACAAAATCCAGAGACAAAAGCCTGAGCATGCGCCTCACACTCGCTCATTCTTCATATCCTGAAGATTTCTTGAGATAAGAACCTACACGGCACTCGAATGGACCCAAAATATATAGTCTAACCTGGGCACTAATGCACACTCTGACAACCTGAGCCCGGACCTCGTGACTAACAGACAGACAGCTGACCGCACACTGAGCTCATAAGACCCGCCATGGCCCTAGGTCATCATCTCTTCCCTACGTCAGTTTTCAGGCTTCAGAACCTGACCTTATCTCCAATCACTGCCCAGGGGTGACTTTGATGCAGAAATCAGAACTCTTCCTTACCCTTGGCAAGAAACCTTGTGGTTGGCATGTTGTCCAACGTTCAGTGTAGGAGAAACCAGCATTCACCCTGAGGCCCCGCCCATTCTGGAGTGCGACGTGGGCATAAACACGCATTGTGACCCTCAACGTGAGTCCTGTCCTCTAGTAAGTCCTCTCAGTTGCTGGACCATTAGATGTCATAATGGGCTTTACATGTCCCTAGGCCTCAATTTTTAACCAGATTTCTGGTTGTCCAGTCGCCCCTCACCAGGGCTCTACTCTGGAATCCCTCATTTGCTGGGACACCTGAGGTTGAAAAACAAACAAAACAAATCAATAACAACAGAACAACGGACTTCTTCCATCCCACAGAACGACCCCAAACTCTTTCGATGGGGCCAAACCCCCAGAGAGTAAGACTCGTCCATTTCCCATGAAGTCACCCGGAAATTTCACGACCATGAGTGACACGATATCCAGAGACAAATACTTGTGCAAGAGCCTCACACTCGCCCTTTTTTCATATCTCGAAGTTTTCTCCTCATGGTCTGTAGATCAGTCCTGCCATACCTATGGCGCGAAACATAAGCCAAATTTGTGTTTTCAGACAACAGTCCAAACAGCCCTGGCCTACAACCCCTACAGGCTCAGGCCCCTGGAGCCAAACCTGAGGACTGTGCTTGCCCTCTCCAAGGGAATTGTATGTTCCCATTCCAATGGCCACAACCCTACTAATAGGATAATCCTCCAAAGTCCCTGCGGCCATCCAAATATTTGTGGCATCCCCGGACAAACAGGGGCAATCTGGGCCCATCTGAGCACCTACCGGCACTCAGACCCGGAGACTGATGTCCCCAGAGGTAAAAAGGAACGAACAGGCCCCTAGACACCTATCGGATCCATTGCTTTGGTTTCCAGGCATCTCTCCTCAGAGGCCTGGATTTCAATAACAGCATATGTCTGTTTCTTGACTCACCCATCAGAACAAATCTCATCCACACATGGGAAACTTACACGATGGAGCTGTGTGATTTCCTCTCTTTAGGAGAAACCTTCAGGGCCCCAGTGCCACCGCTTTATTCCAAGGTCTCCATAGACACAAAATCATATTAGGACACATCCACGGGAGAGTCCATTTCAACTCAGCCTCCTCGGTTGCTCTCCCAGATCCGGCAGATCTAACCTGTCTTGTTGCTGGAGACAATTGGAATGCGAGGTGGCCTACCCAGCCATCCATCCTTAGAACCCTGCTCGGAATCGTTGTCCTGGATCCAAACAACAGGTCTCAATTGTCTTGCAGAAGAATCTTTGCAGTTGGGATCTTCGCAGAACTCCCATCTTGGGAAAAACCCCATGGCCTCGTGATCCACCCCCCCTTCAAGAAGGGGCCATCAGTGACAGAATGTCCTACCTGAGCGATCGTCTATCCTCGCCCTGGCTTCAGATGCACGAGATCTCGATTCAGGTCTGTAGATTGTGCCTGCCATATCCTCACCCAGAAACCTAGGCCTAGCTTGGGTTCTCAGACTTCCGTCCTCAGACTACTGGCCCACAAGCCCTCCAGTTTGGCAATCCAGAACTACAATGCAGCACTCTGCCTGTCCTCCGGAAGGAAAACATTGCCCTCTCGGGCTACCAAGAAACCCCAAATGAGGATCAACCTGCACACCATTCTGCTGTACACCAAATATATAGGCTGACCTGGGCACTAATGCCCTTTATGACACAGCCTGAGACTGGACCTCCTGGCCCCACCCAGACTGCTGGCCTCACAATGAGCACATCGGACCCGCCATGGCCTTAGGTCGTCATCACTTCTCAACCTCGGTTTTCAGGCTTCAGAACCTAGACCTTATCTCCAATCACGGCCCGGGTTTGAAAATGATGCAGAATCAGAACTCTTTCCCCGTGGCAAGAAACCTTGTGGTTGGCATGTTGTCCAAGGTTCAGTGTAGTTGAAACCAGTGTGGCCCATGAGGCCCCCCCATGCTTGTGGGCCACATTGGTCACAAACACACATTGTGACCTTCAGCCTGAGTCCAGTCCTCAGGTAAGGCCTCTCAGTGGCTGGATGGAGAGACAGCATATTGGGCTTGCCATGCCCCTAGACCCCAATTTTTAACCATAGTTCGGGTTGTCCCTTCACTCTTCCCCTGGGCTCTGCTTTGGAATTCCTCTTTTGGTGAGACACCTGAGGTAACAAACCTGAAAGAAGTCCTCCCATCCCACAGATTGAAGAAAAGCAATTGGGATCGGGCCAAATCCACAGAGAGCATGATTCGTCCATGGCCCATGAGGCCTCGGCCATCGCTGATACAAAATCCGGAGACAAAAGCCTGAGCATGTGCCTCAGACACGCTCATTCTTCATATCCTGAAGAGTTCTTCAGATAAGAACCTACACGGAACTCGAATGCACCCCAAAAATATAGTCTAACCTGGGCACTAATGCACTCTCTGACAACCTGAGCCCGGACCTCGTGTCCAACACCCAGACAGCTGACCGCACACTGAGCTCATCAGACCCGACATGGCCTTAGGTCATAATCTCTTCCCTACCTCAGTTTTCAGGCTTCAGAACCTAGACCTTATGTCCAATCACTGCCCAGGGGTGACTGTGATGCAGAAATCAGAACTCTTCCTTACCCCTGGCAAGAAACCTTGTGGTTGGCATGTTGTCCAACGTTCAGTGTAGGAGTAACCAGCATTCACACTGAGGCCCCGCCCATTCTTGAGTGCGACGAGGGCATAAACACGCATTGTGACTCTCAGCCTGAGTCCTGTCCAGTAGTACTTCCTCTCAGTGGCTGTACCATTAGATGTCATAATGGGCTTGACATGTCCCTAGGCCCCAATTTTTAACCAGATTTCTGGTTGTCCAGTCGCCCCTCCCCAGGGCTCTACTCTGGAATCCCTCATTTGATGGTACACCTGAGGTTGAAAAACAAACAAAACAAATCAACAACAACAGAACAACGGACTTCTTCCATCCCACAGAACGACCCCATACTCTTTGGACGGGGCCAACCCCCAGAGTGTAAGACTCGTACATTTCCCATGAAGTCACCCGGAAATTTCACGACCATGAGTGTGACGATATACAGAGACAAAAACTTGAGGAAGAGCCTCACACTCACCCTTTTTTCATATCCCGAAGAGTTCTCCTCATGGTCTGTAGATGAGTCAGTCCTGCCATACCTATGTCCCGAAACATAAACCGAGTTTGTGTTTTCAGACAACTGTCCAAAGAGCCCTGGCCTACACAACCTACAGGCTAAGGCCCCTGGAGCCAAACCTGACGACTGTTCTTGCCCTATCCAAGGGAATTTTATGTGCCCATTCCAAAGACCACAACCCTACTAATAGGATAAACCTCCAAAGTCCCTGAGGCCATCCAAATATTTGTGGCATCGCAGGACAAACAGGGGCAATCTGGGCCCATCTGAGCACCTACCTGCACCTAAAACCGCAGACTGATGTCCCCAGTGGTAAAAAGGAACCAACAGGCCCCTAGGCACCTATCGGATCCGTTGCTTTGGTTTCCACGCATCTCTCCTCAGAGGCCTGCATTTCAATAACAGAATATGGCTGTTTCTTGACTCACCCATCAGAACAAATCTCATCCACACATGGGAAACATGCATGATGGAGCTGTGTGAATGCCTCTCTTTAGGAGAACACTTCAGGGCCCCAGTGCCACCGCTTCATTCCAAGGTCTCCGTAGACATAACATCATATTAGATCACATCCACGGGAGAGTCCATTTCAACTCAGCCTCCTCGGTTGCTCCCCCAGATCCAGCAGATCTAACCTGTCTTGTTGCGTGGAGACAATTGTAATGTGAGGTGGCCTACCCAGCCATCCATCCTTAGAACCCTGCTCGGAATCGTCCTGGAGCCATCCAACAGGTCTCAATTGTCCTACAGAAGAATCTTTGCAGTTGGGAGCTTCTCAGAACTCCCATCCTGGGAAAACCCCCATGGCCTCGTGTTCCACCCCCCCCCTTCAAGAAGGGGCCCTCAGGGACAGAATGTCCAACCTGAGCGATCGTCTGATCCTCGCCCTGGCTTCAGATGCACGAGATCTCGATTCAGGCCTGTAGATTGTGCCTGCCATATCATCACCCAGAAACCTATGCCTAGCTTTGTTACTCAGACTTCCGTCCTCAGACTACTGGCCCACAAGCCCTCCAGTTTGGCTATCCAGAAGTACAATGCAGCACTCTGCCTGCCCTCCAGAAGAAAAACATTGCCCTCTCAGGCTACCCAGAAACCCCAAATGAGGATCAACCTGCACGCCATTCGTCTGTACCCCAAATATATAGGCTGACCTGGGCACTAATGCCCTTTCTGACACAGCCTGAGCCTGGACCTCCTGGTCCCACCCAGACAGCTGGCCTCACACTGAGCACATCATGGAAAGAGACTCCAACCTGACCCAACGGCTGATATTCGCCTTGACTTCAGATGCACGAGATCTTGATTAAGCTCTTCAGAGTGTACCTGCTGTGCCTCACCCCAAAACCTAAGCATAGCTAGTGTTCTCAGACTTCCGTCCTCACTCTCCTGGACCACACGCCCTCCATTTTGGGATTTCTGATGAATCAGTGCTGCACTCTGCCTGCCCTCTAGAAGAAAAACGTTGCCCTATGGGTCTACCAGAAACCTCAAATGAGGATAAACCTGCATGCCACTCAACTGTACACCAATTATATCGTCTAGCCTGTGTACTGATGCCCTGTCTGACACAACCTGAGGCCTGAATTCCCAACAGACACCCAGACAGCTTGCCATACACTGAGAACATCTGAACCGCCATGGCATTATGTTGCCATCTCTTTCCAACCTGGTTTTCTGGCTACAGAAACCTAGACCTTATCTCTACTCATTTCCCATGGGTGAACGTGATGCAGAAATCATAACTCCTCCTTCCCTCTCGCCAGAATCTTGTGGTTGGCATCTTATCCAAAGTTCAGTGTAGGACCCCTGTAGGGCCTACAGGAGTAGGAGTAGGGCTCCTGAGGGTAGTGTAGGGTCCCTGAGGCCCTGCCCATGCTTAAGAGCTGCGGTGGGCAAAAACACACATTGGGACCCTCAGTTTAAACCCTGTCCTGAAGTAAAGCCTCTCAGTGGCTGGACCATGAGCCCGCATATGGGGCCTGCCATGCCCTAAGTCACCCAATCTTAACCAGAGGTAGAGACATCTAGTCACCCCACTCAGGGCTCTGCTCTAGAATCCCTCTTTGGTGTTACATTTGAGGTAGGTAAACACAGAAAGGATTCCTCCCACCCACAGAATGACCCCAATCACTTGGGATCAGGACATCCCCAGGAGAAATATTCCTCCATGGCCCATGAGGCCAGCCCGACATTCCACGGCCACTATTGACACAAAATCCAGAGACATAAGCCTCACCCTTAGGTCATAGCCCCAAAAATTCTCCTCATAGTCTGTAGATCGGGCCTGCCATACCTATGTCCCCAAACCGTGTTTTCAGACTTCTATCCTGACATCCCTGTCCCACACACCCTCCAGGCTGAGGCCCCTGGAGCCACACCTCAGGACTGAGCCTGCCCTCTCCAAGGAAATTCTTCCCATTCCATTGGCCACAACCCTACAGATTAGGAGAAACCTCCAAAGTCCCAGAGGCCATTCCAATAGTGTAGGCCGCCCAGTACAAAGAGGGGTGATCTCTCACAAGCTGAGCAACGACCTCAACACACCCGTAGACAGATATCCCAAGAGAAAGGTATTAAACTGGAGAGGCCCCTAGAACGTAATTGGTTCCATTGCTTTTGTTTCTAAGCATCTCTCCTCAGAGGCCTGTTTTCCAATACCAGCATATGGGGGATTCCAGAGATACCAATCAGAACAAATCTTGTCTCCACATGGGAAACTTATCCTTTGGAGCTCTGTAAAAACCTCCAGTTAGGAGAAACCTTCAGGTAACCGGAGCCACCGCCCTATTCCAAGGTCTCCATGGACACAAACCCGCATTATGACCATTCGGCAGGAGAGTACATTTCAACTCAGCCCCGTTGATTACTCCCCCAGAGCCAGAATATCAAACCTTCCTTGTTGCTAGGGGACAACTTGAATGCAAAGCAGACTCTCTAGGCATCCATCGTTGGAATCCTGCTCTGGCGCCGTTCCATATGGGATGTCCTGGGAGCCTTCCAACAGGTCTTGACTGTCCTGCAGAAGGAATCCTTGCAGATTGGAGCATCTCACAACTCCTATCGTGGGAAAACCTACATGGCCTCATGAGATGCTCCCCTTTATAAAGGGGCCATTTTGACACAGAAACTCCAACCTGAGCCAACTACTGATCCATTGCTTTGGTTTCTATGTATCTCTCCTCAGAGGCCTTGTTTCCAATATCAGAATATGAGGGTTTCCTAAGGAAACAATCAGAACAGATCTCATCTCCACATGAGAAACTTGCTCTTTGGAGCTGTGTCAATACCTCAGGTTAGGAGGATCCTTCAGGGCGCTGGCACCATGGCCCAATTCCAAGGTCGCCAAGGACACAAACTTACATTATGATCCCTCCACAGGAGAGTCCATTTCAAATCAGCCCCCTTGGCTGCTCACCCAGAGCCAGCAGATCAAACCTGCCTTGACACTAGGAGACAGTTGGAATGCTAGGTGGGCTGCCCAGGCATCCATCCTTAGAACCCTGCTCTGGAGAATTTCTTTATGGGACGTCTTGAATCCAACCAACCTGTCTTGACTGTCTCGCAGAATGAATCCTTGTGGTTTGAAGCATCACACAATCCCAATGTGAGAAAACCTCCATTTCCTCATGATGCCCCACACCTTCATAAATGGGCCATCATGGACAGAAACTCCATCCTAAGCCAAAGTCTGATCCGCGCCCTGAATTCAGAAGCACGAGATCTCGATTCAGCACTTGAGAGTGTGCCTGCTGTGCCCTCGCCCCCGAAAGCTAAGCCTAACTTGTGTTCTCAGACTTCCGTCTTCACAATCCTGGCCACACCCCTCCAGTTTGGCAATTCTGGAGACACAATGCAGCACTCTGCCTGCCCTCCAGAAGAAAAATGTTGCCCTATAGGGCTACCCAGAAACGCCAAATGAGTAACAACCTGCATGCCACTCGACCATACCCCAATTATACAATCTAGCCTGTGCACTAAAGCCCTGTCTGACACAGCCTGAAGGCAGACCTCCAGTCCAACACCCAGACAGCTGGCCGTACACTGAGCATATCAAACCCACAATGGCTTTCGGCCATCATCTCTACCCAACCTCAGTTTTCACCTTCAGAACCTAGACCTTATCTCCACTCACTGCTCAGGAGTGAACGTGATACAAGAATCAGAACTTCTCCTTCGCCATGGCAAGAAACCTTGTGGTTGGCATGTGGTCCAACGTTCATTGTAGGAGAAAGCAGCATGGACTATGTGGCCCCAAATATCCCTGAGGGCTACAATTTGCACAAACACACATTGTGACCCTCAGCGTGAGCCCTATCCTCATGTAAAGCCTCTTAGTGACTGGAACAACAGCCCACATATGGGGCTTGCCAAGCCCCTAGTCCCCCATTCTGGCCCTCCAGAAGAAAAACGTTGCTCTATGGGGATCTCCATAAACCCCAAATGAGGATCAACCTGCTCGGTTCTCGAACTCACCCCAATTGATTGTTCGGGTTGTCCATTCATCCCTCCCCAGAGCTCTGCTTTGGAATCCCTCTTTTGGTGGGACGCCTGAGGTAACAAAACTAAAACGACTCCTCCCATCCTTCAGATTGCCCCAAACAATTGTGATTGGACCAAATTCACAGAGAGGAAGTATCGTCCATGGCCCATGAGGCCTCCCCGAGATTCCACAGCCATCGTTGACAACAAATCCAGAGACAAAAGTCTGAGCAAGCGCCTCACACTCGCTCTTTTGTCGTATCCCGAAGAGTTCTCCTCACGGTCTGTAGATCGGGCCTGCCATACCTACTTCCCAAACCTAAGCCGAGTTTGTGTTTTCAGACTTCTGTCCCCACATTCCTGGCCCACAGACCCTTCAGGCTGGGGCCCCTGGAGCCACACATCAGGACTGTGCCTGTCCATACCATGGGAATTCTGCCCATTCCATTGTCCACAATCGTACAAATTAGGAAAAACCCCCAGAGTCCCCAAGGACACCCCAATAATGTAGGCCTCCCAGGACAAACAAGGTTCATCTGAAACCAGCTGAGCATCTACCTCTACTCAGCGTAGATGGATGTCCCCAGAGAAGAAGATTGAATCAGACAGGCCCCTAGGCCTGAATCAGATTCATTGCTTTCGGTTACAGGTATCTCTCCTCAGAGGCCTGGTTTCCAATATTAGCATATGGGGATTTCATGAGGCAGCAATCAGAACAAATCTCTTCTCCACATGGGAAAATTATCATTTGAAGATGTCTCAAAACCTCCAGTTAGGAGAATCCTTCAAGGCCTGTGTGCCACTGCCCCATTACAAGGTCTCCATAGACACAGAAACACAATAGGACCCATCCACAGGAGAGTCCATTTCAACTGAGTGTATTCGGGTGCTCCGCGAGATCCAGCAGATCTAACTTGTCTTGTTGCTAGGAGACAATTGGAATGTGAGGTGGCCTACCCCGCCATCCATCCTTAAAACCCTGCTCGGAATCGATCGCCTGGAGCCAACCAACAGGTCTCAATTGTCCTGCAGAAGAATCTTTGCAGTTGGGAGCTTCTCAGAACTCCCATCTTGAGAGAAACCCCATGGCCACATGATCCCCCCCCCTTCAAGAAGGGGCCATCAGGGACAGAATGTCCAACCTGAGCGATCGTCTGATCCTCGCGCTGACTTCAGATGCACGAGATCTCGGTTCAGGTCTGTAGATTGTGCCTGCCATGTCCTCACCCAGAAACCTAAGCCTAGTTTGTGTCCTCAGACTTCTGTCCACAGACTTCTGGCTCACAAGCCCTCCAGTATGGCAAACAAGAACTACAATGCAGCACTCTACCTGCCCTGCAGAAGAAATAAATTGTCCTCTGGGGCTACCTAGAAACCCCAAATGAAGATCAACCTGCACGACACTTGGCTATTCCCAAAATATATAGGATGACCTGGGCAATAAAGCCCTTTCTGAAACAGCCTGAGCCTGGACCTCCTAGGCCCACCCAGACAGCTGGCTACAAACAGAACTTCAGACCCCCAATGGCCTTAGGTCGTTATCCCTTCCCAACCTCAGTTTTCAGGCTTCAGAACCTAGACCTTATCTCCAATTCTGCCCAGGTTTGAAAATGATTCAGAAATCAGAACTCCTTCCCGATGGCAGGAAAACTTGTGGTTGGCTTGTTGTCCAACGTTCAGTGTAGTGGAAACCAGTGTGTCCCTTGAGACCCCCCATGCTCGCGGTCCAGATAGGTAACAAACACACATTGTGACCCTCAGCCTTAGCCCAGTCCTCAGGTAAGGCCTCTCAGTGGCTGGATGAAGAGACAGCATATTGGGCTTGCCATGCCCCTAGGCCCCAATTTTTTAACCATAATTCGTGTTGTCCCTTCACTCTTCCCCAGGGCTCTGCTTTGGAATTACTCTTTTGGTGGGACACCTGATGTAACAACCCTGAAAGGAGTACTCCATCCAACAGATTGACGAAACACAATTGGGATCGGGCCAAATCCACAGAAAGCAAGATTCGACCATGGCCCATGAGGCCTCCTCGACATTCCACGGCCATCGCTGATATAAAATCCAGAGACAAAAGCCTACGCAAGCGCCTCAGACTCGCACTATCTTCATATCCTGAAGATGTCTTCTCATGGTTTGTAGATCGGGCCTGCCATACCTACGTCCCCAAACATAAGCTGAGTTTGTGTTTTCAGACTTCTGTCCTCAAAGTCCTGGGCCACATACCCTCCAGGCTGGGGACCCTGGAGCCACACATTAGGACTGTGCCTACCCAATCCATGGGAATTCTGCCCATTCCATTGTCCATAATCGTACAAATTAGGAGAACCCTCCAATGTCCCTGAGGCCATCCCAATAGTATAGGTCGCCCGGGACAAAAAAAAGGGCAGTCGGACACCAGCTGAGCATCTAACTCCACTCATACCCTAGAAGGATGTCCCCACAGAAGAAGATTGAACCAGACAGGACCCTAGGCCAAATTCGGATCCATTGCTTTGGTTGACAGGCATTGGAATCCCTGGATTCCAATACCAGCATTGGGGTTTTCCTGAGGCACCCATCAGAACAAACCTCGTCTCCACAAGGAAACTTGTGCATGGGAGCTATGTCAAAAGCTTAGGAGAATACTTCAGGGTCCCGGTGCCACCGCCCCATTCCAAGGCCCTCATGGACACAAACACACATTAGACCCATCCTCAGGAAAGTCCATTTCAACTCAGCCACCCCGGTTGCTCCCGCAGAGCCATCAGATCTAAACTGTCTTGTCGCTAGGAGACAATTGGAATGCGAGGCGGGCTTCCCAGGCATCCATCCTCGAACGTTGGTCTGGATTCATCCATATGGGATGTCCTGGAGCTGTCCAACAGGTCACAATTGTCCCGCAGAAGGAATCCTTGGAGGGGGCATCCCACCACTCCCAACGTGGGAAAACCTCCACGCTCTCGAGGATCCGCTCCCTTCATGAAGGGGCCGTCATGAAAGAAATCCAAGCTGAGCCAACGTCTGATCCTCGCTCTGACTTCAGAAGCATGAGATATTGCTTCAGATCTTCAGGGGGTACATGCCGTACCCTCGCCCTGAAACCCAAGTCTTTTGTCTCAGACTTCCATCCTCACACTCCTGGCACCGAAGCCCACAAGTTTGGCAATTCCGGACCATCATTGCAGCACTCTGCCTGCCCTCTAGAAAAAATATATTGCCTAATGAGCTGCCCGGGCACATTAAATGAGAATAAACCTACACGGCACTCGAATGTACCCAAATTATATAGTCTAACCTGGGCAGTAATGCACTGTCTGACACAACCTGAGCCGGGACCTCCTGACCAACACCCAGACAGCTGACCGCACACTGAGCACATCAGACCCGCCATGGTCTTAGGTCATCATCTCTTCCCTACCTCAGTTTTCAGGCTTCATAACCTAGACCTTATCTCCAATCACTGCCCAGGGGTGACTGTGATGCAGAAATCAAAACTCCTGCTTACCCATGGCAAGAAACCTTGTGGTTGCCATGTTGTCCTACGTTCAGTATAGGAGAAACCAGCAATCACCCTGAGGCCCCGCCCATTCTTGAGTGTGAAAAGGGCATAAACACGCATTGTGACCCTCAGCGTGATTCCTGACCTCTAGTAAATCCTCTCAGTGGCTGGACCATTAGAAGTCATAATGGGCTTGACATGTCCCTAGGCCCCAATTTTTAACCAGATTTCTGCTTGTCCACTCACAACTCCCCAGGGCTGTACTCTGGAATCCCTCATTTGTTGGGACACCTGAGGTTGAAAAACAAAACAAAACAAATCAAAAACAACAA
Source organism: Mustela putorius furo (assembly GCF_011764305.1). Classification (NCBI taxonomy): domain Eukaryota; kingdom Metazoa; phylum Chordata; class Mammalia; order Carnivora; family Mustelidae; genus Mustela; species Mustela putorius. The sequence goes on along the minus strand of NW_025422241.1, from coordinate 189,242 downwards.
AAAAACGAACTTCTTTCATCCCACAGAGTGACCCCAAACTCCTTGCACGGGGCCAAACCCCCAGAGAGTAAGACTCGTCCATTTCCCCTGAAGTCACCAGGAAATTTCACCACCATGAATGACACAATATCTAGAGACAAAATCGTGAGCAAGAGCCTCACACTCACCCATTTTTCATATCCCAAAGTGTTCTCCTCATGGTCTGTAGATCAGTCCTGCCATACCTATGACCTGAAACATAAGCCGAGCTTGTGTTTTCAGACAACTGTCCATACAGCCCTGGCCTACACACCTACAGGCTCAGGCCTCTAAGGCCAAACCTGAAGAATGTGCTTGCCCTCTCCAATGGAATTGTATGTGCCCATTGCAATGGCAACAACCCTACAAATAGGATAAACCTCCAAAATTCCTGAGGCCATCCCAATAGTTGTGGCTTCCCAGGACAAACAGGGACAATCTGGGCCCATCTGAGGACCTACCAGCACTCAGACCCGTAGACTGATATCCCCAGAGGTAATAAGGAACGAACAGGCCCTGAGGCACCTATCGGATCCATTGCTTTGGTTTCCAGGCATCTCTCCTCAGAGGCCTTGATTTCAATAACAGCATAAGGCTGTTTCTTGACTCACCATGAGAACAAATCTCATCTAACATGGGAAACTTGCACGATGGAGCTGTGTGAAAGCCTCTAATTAGGAGAGCCGTTTAGGGCCACAGGCTTCATTCCAAGGTCTCCATAGACACATAATCATATTAGGACACATCCACAGGAGAGTCCATTTCAACTCAGCCTCCTCGGTTGCTCCCACAGATCCAGCAGATTTAACCTGTCTTGTTGCTTGGAGACAACTGGAATGCGAGGTGGGCTACCCAGCCATCCATCCTTAGAACCCTGCTCGGAATCGTTGTCTTGGAGCCAACCAACAGGTCTCAATTGTCCTGCAGAAGAATCTTTGCAGTTTGGAGCTTCTCAGAACTCCCATATTGGGAAAACCCCCATGGCCTCGTGATCCACCCACCCTTCAAGAAGGGGCCATCAGGGACAGAATGTCCAACCTGAGCGATCGTTTGATTCTCGCCCTGACTTCAGATGCACGTGATCTCGATTCAGGTCTGTAGATTGTGCCTGCCATATCCTCACCCAGAAACCTAGGCCTAGCTTGGGTTCTCAGACTTCCGTCCTCAGACTACTGGCCCACAAGCCCTCCAGTTTGGCAATCCAGAACTACAATGCAGCACTCTGCCTGCCCTCCATAAGAAAAACATTGTCCTCTGGGGCTACCCAGAAACCCCAAATTAGGATCAACCTGCACGCCATTCGGCTGTACCCCAAATATATAGGCTGACCTGGGCACTAATGCCTTTTCTGACACAGCCTGCGACTGGACCTCCTGGCCCCACCCAAACAGATGGCCGCACACTGAGCACATCGGACAAGTCATGGCCTTAGGTCATCATCCCTTCCCTACCTCAGTTTTCAGGCTTCAGAACCTAGACCTTATATCCAATCACTGCCCAGGGGTGACTGTGATGCAGAAATCAGAACTCTTCATTACCCATGGCAGGAAACCTTGTGGTTAGCATGTTGTCCAACGTTCAGTGTAGGAGAAACCAGCATTCAGCCTGAGGCCCCGCCCATTCTTGAGTGCGACGAGGGCATAAACACGCATTGTGACCCTCAGCGTGAGTCCTGTCCTCTAGTACGTCCTCTCAGTGGCTGGACCATTAGATGTCATAATGGGCTTGACATGTCCCTAGGCCCCAATTTTTAACCAGATTTCTGGTTGTCCAGTCGCCCCTCCCCAGGGCTCTACTCTGGAATCCCTCATTTGGTGGGACACCTGAGGTTGAAAAACAAAACAAAACAAATCAACAACAACAGAACAACGGACTTCTTCCATCCCACGGAATGACCCAAAATCTTTGGACCGGGCCAAACCCCAGAGATTAAGACTCGTCCATTTCCCATGAAGTCACTCGGAAATTTCACGAACATGAGTGACACGATATCCAGAGACAAAAACTTGAGCAAGAGCCTCACACTCGCCCTTTTTTCATATCCCGAAGAGTTCTCCTCATGGTCTGTAGATCAGTCCTGCCATACATATGACCCGAAACATAAGCCGAGTTCGTGTTTTCAGATAACTGTCCAAACAGCCCTGGCCTACACACCCTACAGGCTCAGGCCCCTGGAGCCAAACCTGACGACTGTGCTTGCCCTCTCCAAGGGAATTGTATGTGCCCATTCCAATGGCCTCAACCCTACTAATATGATAAACCTCCAAAGTCCCTGAGGCCCTCCCAATATTTGTGGCTTCCCAGGACAACAGGGGCAATCTGGGCCCATCTGAGCCCCTACCGGCACTCAGACCCGTAGACTGATATCCCCAGAGGTAAAAAGGAACGAACAGGCCCATAGGCACCTATCGAATCTATTGCTTTGGTTTCCAGGCATCTCTCCTTAGAGATCATTAGAACCCTTAGAACCCTGCTCTTGCGTCGTTTCTTATGGAACATCCTTGAGCCATCCAACAGGTGTCGACTGTCCCACAGGAGTCCTTGTTCATGGACCACCTCACAACTCATATCATGGAAAGCTTCAAAGTTCACATGATGCCCCCAATCTTCATGAAGTCGTTTCATGGAAAGAAACTCCACCCTGACCCAACGGCTGATCTTCGCCTTGACTTCAGATGCCCGAGATCTTGATTAAGCTCTTCAGAGTGCACCTGCTGTGCCCTCACCCCAAAACCTAAGCATAGCTGGTGTTCTCAGACTTCCGTCCTCACTCTTCTGGACCATATGCCCTCCATTTTGGGATTTCCGATGACACAGTGCTGCACTCTGCCTGCCCTCTAGAAGAAAAACGTTGCCCTATGGGTCTACCCAGAAACCTCAAATGAGGATAAACCTGCATGCCACTCAACTGTACACCAATTATATAGTCTAGCCTGTGCACTAATGCCCTGTCTGACACAACCTGAGGCCTGAAATCCCAACCGACACCCAGACAGCTTGCCGTACACTGAGAACATCTGAACCGCCATGGCCTTAGGTTGCCATCTCTTTCGAACCTGGTTTTCAGGCTACAGAAACTTAGACCTTAACTCTACTCATTTCCCATGGGTGAACGTGATGCAGAAATCATAACTCCTCCTTCCCTCTCGCCAGAATCTTGTGGTTGGCATCTTACCCAAAGTTCAGTGTAGGACCCCTGTAGGGACTACAGGAGTAGTAGGAGGGCCCCTTAGGGTAGTGTAGGGTCCCTGAGGCCCTGCCCATGCTTAAGAGCTGCGGTGGGCACAAACACACATTGGGACCATCAGTTTGAGCCCTGTCATCAAGTAAAGCCTCTCAGTGGCTGGACCATGAGCCCGCATATGGGGCCTGCCATGCCCCAAGTCAAACAATCTTAACCAGATTTAGAGACTTCTAGTCACCCCTACTCAGGGCTCTGCTCTGGAATCCCTCTTTGGTGGGACATTTGAGTAAGTAAACACAGAAAGGATTCCTCCCACCCACAGAATGACCCCAATCACTTGGGATCAGGCCACCCCAGGAGAAATATTCCTCCATGGCCCATGAGGCCAGCCCGACATTCCACGGCCACCATTGACACAAAATCCAGAGACATAAGCCTCACCCTTAGGTCATAGGCCAAAAAATTCTCCTCATAGTCTGTAGATCGGGCCTGCCATACCTACTTCCCCAAACCGTGTTTTCAGACTTCTATCCTGACATCCCTGTCCCACACACCCTCCAGGCTGAGGCCCCTGGAGCCACACCTCAGGACTGTGACTGCCCTCTCCAAGGAAATTCTTCCCATTCCATTGGCCACAATCCTACAGATTAGGAGAAACCTCCAAAGTCCCAGAGGCCATTCCAATAGTGTAGGCCGCCCAGTACAAAGAGGGGTGATCTGTCACAAGTTGAGCAACGACCTCAACTCACCCGTAGACAGATATCCCAAGAGAAAGGTATTAAACTGGAGAGGCCCCTAGAACGTAATTGGTTCCATTGATTTTGTTTCTAAGCATCTCTCCTCTGACGCCTGTTTTCCAATACCAGCATATGGGGGATTCCAGAGATACCAATCAGAACAAATCTTGTCTCCACATGGGAAACTTATCCTTTGGAGCTCTGTAAAAAACCTCCAGTTAGGAGAAACATTCACGTAACCGGAGCCACCGCCCTATTCCAAGGTCTCCATGGACACAAACCCGCATTATGACCATTCGGCAGGAGAGTACATTTCAACTCAGCCCCGTTGATTACTCCCCCAGAGCCAGAATATCAAACCTGCCTTGTCGCTAGGAGACAACTGGAATGCAAAGCAGACTCTCTAGGCATCCATCGTTGGAATCCTGCTCTGGCGCCGTTCCATATGGGATGTCCTGGGAGCCTTCCAACAGGTCTTGACTGTCCTGCAGAAGGAATCCTTGCAGATTGGAGCATCTCACAACTCCTATCGTGGGAAAACCTACATGGCCTCATGAGATGCTCCCCTTTATAAAGGGGCCATCATGGACAGAAACTCCAACCTGAGCCAACTTCTGATCCATTGCTTTGGTTTCTATGTATCTCTCCTCAGAGGCCTGGTTTCCAATATCAGAATATGGGGGTTTCCTAAGGAAACAATCAGAACAGATCTCATCTCCACATGAGAAACTTGCTCTTTGGAGCTGTGTCAATACCTCAGGTTAGGAGGATCCTTCAGGGCGCTGGCACCATGGCCCAATTCCAAGGTCTCCAAGGACACAAACTTACATTATGATCCATCCTCAGGAGAGTCCATTTCAACTCATTTAAGACCATCCTCAGGAAAGTCCATTCCAACTCAGCCCCCTCTGATGCTACCCCAAGCCAGCAGATCAAACGTTTCTTGTTGCTAGGAGACAATTGGAATTGAGGCTGTCGGCCCAGGCATCCATACTTAGAACCCTGTTCTGGAAAAATACCTTAAGAGACGTCCTGGAGCCATCCAACAAATCTTAATTGTCCCACAGAAGGAATCCTTGCGGTTTGGAGCATCTCACAACTCTAATAGTGGGAAAACCCCCATGGCCTCATAATACCCACCCCCTTCCTGAAGGGTCCAACATGGACAGAAACTCCAACCTGAGCCAAAGTCTGATCCTCGACCTGACTTCAGACTCATGAGATCTCAATTCAGCTCTGCAGAGTGTGCCTGCCATGTCCATTCCCCGAAACCTAAGCCTAGCTTGTGTTCTCAGACTTCCGTCCTCACTCTCCTGGCCCACAAGCCCTCCAGTTTGGGAATTCCGAAGCCACAATGCAGCACTCTGCCTGCCATCCAGAAGAAAAACTTTGCCCTCTGCTGCTAATAAGAAACCCCAAATGATTATCTAATGCATGCCACTTGACTGTAAAGCAATTATACAGCCTACCCTGAATACTAATGCCCTGTCTGGCACAGCCTGAGACAAGACATCCCAAACGACACCTAGACAGCTGGCTCCAACCTGGACACAAGGGACCCACTATGGCTGTAGTTCGTCATCTCTTCGCAACCTCGGTTTTCAGGCTTCAGAACCTAGACCTTATCTCCAATCACTGCCCAGGGATGAACGTGATGCAGAAATTAGAATTCCTCCTTCCCCATGGCCAGAAACCTTGTGGTTGGCATATTGTCCAACGGTCAATGTGGGAAAACCTGCATTGTCGGAAAGGCCTCGCCAGTGCTTGAGGGCCGCCTAAGGCATAGACATGCATTGTGACCTGTAGTGTCAGTCCCATATTAAAGTAACGCCTCTCAGTGGCTGGACCAAGATCCTGCATATGGGGCTTGTCATATCCATAGGCCCCCAGGCTTAACCAGAGAGCGAGTATTCCAGTTGTCAGTACCCACTTCTTGCTCCAGAATCCCTCTACTGGGGGGACACATGAAGCAGAAAACAGGACTCTTCCCTTCCCACAGAATGACCCCAAACTCTTGGGGGCTGGACAAACTACCAGAGAGGGAGACTTCTACGACCCAAGAGGCAACTCCTACATTAAATGGCCATTGTGGACAAAATATCCAGAGACAAAATACTGAGCGACTGCCTCCCCACTCACCCTTCTTTCATATCCAGAGGAGCTCCCCTCACGGACTGTAGATCAGGCCTGCCATAACCTCGGCCCCAAACCTGAGCTGAGTTTGGGTTTTTGGATGTCTGTCTGCACAGCCGTGGCCCACACCGCCTCCAGGATGGGGTCTCTGGAGCCACACCACAGAACTGTGCCTGCTCTCTCCTAAGAAACTGTCCGTTCCATTGGCCACCACTCTACAAAATAGTAGAAACCTCAAGGTCCCCAAGGACATCCCACTACCGCAAGCCGCACTGGACAAACAGGGGCATTATGACACCAGCTGAGCAACTACTACCTCCATGCAGACACACAGACTGATATCCGCAGAGACAGAAGATTGAACCAGGCAGGCCCCTAGGCCCTATTATGAACTCTGGCTTTGGTGTCCAGGTATCACTCCTCAGAGGCCTGGGTTCGAAGACCAGCATATGGGGCTATCCTGAGGCACCAGACAGAACACCTCTCATCTCCACATGGAAAGCTTCCTTGTTGGAGTTGTGTCAAACCCTTCGGGTTGGAGAATCCTGCAGAGTCCCTTAGCTACTGCCACATTCCAAGGTCTCCATGGCCACCAACCCACATTATGACTCATCCTCAGGAAAGTCCATTTAAACTCAGCCTTCTGGGTAGCTCACCCAAGAGCCCGCAGATTGAGTGTGCCTTGTCTCGACCAGGAAATGGGAAGGGGATTTGGCGTTTCTGGGCATCCATGCTTAGGCCCCTGCTCTTGAGTCTTTCTGTATGGGGCATCCTGGAACCATCCAATAGTACTCGACTGTCCTGAAGAAGGAAACTTTGAAGTTTGGAGCAGCTCACAACTCCCAGCGTAGGGAAACATCCCTGACATCATGACGCCCCCACCCCCTTCAGGAAGGGGCCATCACGGACACAAACTCCAGCTTGAGGCAACATCTGATATTCGCCCTGACCTCAGATGCAGGAGATCTCGATTCAGCCTCTGCACAGTGGGCCCAAACCTCGTGCTACCTTGTGTTTTCAGACTTCCTTCTTCACACTCCTGGCAAACATGTCCTCAAGACTTGGAATTCTGGAATCAAAATGCAGCCCTATGCTGGCCCTCCAGAAGAAAAACGTTGCTCTATGGGGATCTCCATATTTGGGGATCCAAATGAGGATCAACCTGCTCGGTTCTCGACCTCACCCCAATTGGATTGTTCGGGTTGTCCATTCATCCCTCCCCAGAGCTCTGCTTTGGAATCCCTCTTTTGGTGGGACACCTGAGGTAACAAAACTAAAAGGACTCCTCCCATCCTTCAGATTGACCCCAAATAATTGGGATTGGACCAAATTCACAGAGAGGAAGTCTCGTCCATGGCCCATGAGGCCTCCCCGAGATTCCAAAGCCATCGCTGACAACAAATCCAGAGACAAAAGTCTGAGCAAGCGCCTCACACTCGCTCTTTTGTCGTATCCCGAAGAGTTCTCCTCACGGTCTGTAGATCGGGCCTGCCATACCTACTTCCCAAACCTAAGCCGAGTTTGTGTTTTCAGACTTCTGTCCCCACATTCCTGGCCCACAGACCCTTCAGGCTGGGGACTCTGGAGCCACACATCAGGACTGTGCTTGTCCATACCACGGGAATTCTGCCCATTCCATTGTCCACAATCGTACAAATTAGGAAAAACCTCCAGAGTCCCCAAGGACATCCCAATAATGTAGGCCCCCCAGGACAAAAAAGGGTTCATCTGAAACCAGCTGAGCATCTACCTCTACTCAGCGTAGATGGATGTCCCCAGAGAAGAAGATTGAATCAGACAGGCCCCTAGGCCTGAATCAGATTCATTGCTTTCGGTTACAGGTATTTCTCCTCAGAGGCCTGGTTTCCAATATTAGCATATGGGGATATCATGAGGCAGCAATCAGAACAAATCTCTTCTCCACATGGGAAAATTTATCCTTTGAAGATGTCTCAAAACCTCCAGTTAGGAGAATCCTTCAGGGCCTGTGTGCCACTGCCCCATTACAAGGTCTCCATAGACACAAAAACACATTAGGACCCATCCACAGGAGAGTCCATTTCTACTCAGCGTATTCGGTCGGTTGCTCCGCGAGATCCAGCAGATCTAACTTGTCTTGTTGCTAGTAGACAATTGAAATGTGAGGTGGCCTACCCCGCCATCCATCCTTAAAACCCTGCTGGGAATCGTTGGCCTGGCTCCAACCAACAGGTCTCAATTGTCCTGCAGAAGAAACTTTGCAGTTGGGAGCTTCTCAGAACTCCCATCGTGAGAGAACCCCCATGGCCACATGATCCCCCCCCCCCTTCATAAAGGGGCCATCAGGGACATAATGTCCAACTTGAGCGATCGTCTGATCCTCACCCTGACTTCAGATGCACGGGATCTCGGTTCAGGTCTGTAGATTGTGCCTGCCATGTCCTCACCCAGAAACCAAAGCCTAGCTTGTGTCCTCAGACTCTGTCCACAGACTACTGGCTCAGAAGTCCTCCAGTTTGGCAATCCAGAACTACAATGCAGCACTCTACCTGCCCTGAGAAGAAAAACATTGCCCTCTGGGGCTACCTAGAAACCCCAAATGAATATCAACCTGCACGACACTTGGCTATACGCAAAATATATAGGATGACCTGGACAATAATGCCCTTTAGACACAGCCTGAGCCTGGACCTCCTAGGCCCACCCATACAGCTGGTTAAAAACTGAGAACTTCAGACCCCCCATGGCCATAGGTCGTTATCCCTTCCCAACCTCAGTTTTCAGGCTTCAGAACCTAGACCTTATCCCCAATCACTGCCCAGGTTTGAAAATGATGCAGAAATCAGAATTCCTTCCCGATGGCAGGAAAACTTGTGGTTGGCTTGTTGTCCAACGTTAAGCATAGTGGAAACCAGTGTGTCCCTTGAGGCCCCGCCATTGCTCGCGGTCCAGATAGGTAGCAAACACACATTGTGACCCTCATCCTTAGCCCAGTCCTCAGGTAAGGCCTCTCCGTGGCTGGATGAAGAGACAGCATATTGGGCTTGCAATGCCCCTAGGCCCCAATTTTTAACCATAGTTCGTTTTGTCCCTTCACTCTTCCCCAGGGCTCTGCTTTGGAATTCCTCTTTTGGTGGGACACCTGAGGTAACAACCCTGAAAGGAGTCCTCCATCCAACAGATTGACGAAAAACAATTGGGATCGGGCCAAATCCACAGAGAGCAAGATTCATCCATGGCCCATGAGGCATCCTCGACATTCCACGGCCATCGCTGATACAAAATCCAGAGACAAAAGCCTATGAAAGCACCTCAGACTCGCACTATCTTCATATCCTTAAGATGTCTTCTCATGGTTTGTAGATCGGGCCTGCCATACCTACGTCCCCAAACATAAGCTGAGTTTGTGTTTTCAGACTTCTGTCCTCAATGTCCTGGGCCACACACCATCCAGGCTAGGGACCCTGGAGCCACACATTAGGACTGTGCCTGTCCATACCACGGGTATTCTGCCCATTCCATTGTCCACATTCGTACAAATTAGGGAAAACCTCCAGAGTCCCCAAGTACATCCCAATATTGTAGGCCGCCCAGGACAAACAAGGGTCATCTGAAACCAGCTGAGCATCTACCACTACTCAGCGTAGATGGATGTCCCCAGAGAAGAAGATTGTATCAGACAGGCTTCTAGGCCTGAATCAGATTCATTGCTTTCGGTTAAAGTTATCTCTCCTCAGAGGCCTGCTTTCCAATATTAGCATATGGGGATTTCATGAGGCAGCAATCAGAACAAATCTCTTCTCCACATGGGAAAATTATCCTTTGAAGATGTCTCAAAATCTCCAGTTAGGAGAATCCTTCAGTGTCTGTGTGCCACTGCCCCATTACAAGGTCTCCATGGACAGAAATCCACATTAGAACCCATCCACAGGAAATTCCATTTCAACTCAGCTCCCTTGGTTGCTCTCCCAGAGCGAGCAGACTGAACCTGTCTTGACTAGGAGACAATTGGAGTGCGAGGCGGGCTGCCCAACCATCCATCCTTAGAGCTCTGCTCTGGTGTCGTTCCGTATGGGATGTCCTGGAGCCATCCAACAGGTCTCAAATGTCCAGCAGAAGGAATCCTTGAGTTTTGGAGCATCTCACAACTCCCAACCTGGGAAAATCTAGATGGCTTTGTGATGCCCCCCCCCATTTATGAAGGGGAAATCATGGACAGGAACTCCAACCTAAGACAACGTCTGATCATCACCCTGAATTCAGAAGCACGAGATCTCGATGCAGCTCTGCAGAGTGTGCTTTCCTTGCCCTAGCCCTGAAACCTATGACTAGCTTGTGTTCTCAGACTTCCGTCCTCACACTCCTGGCCCCCAAGCCCTCACATTTGGAAATTCGGGACACAAAATTAAGCATTCTGCCTGCCTTCCAGAACAAAAATTTTGACCTATGGAGTTTCGCACATAACCCAAAGGAGGATAGACATACATGGCACTCGAATGTACCCAAGTTAGATAGTCTAACCTGGCCACTAATAAACTGTCTGATAGGAAAGAGCCCGGACCTCCTGACCAAAACCGAGACAGCTGACCGCACACTGAGAACATCGCACCCGCCATGGTCTTAGCTCGTTATCTCTTCACAACCTAACTTTTCAGGCTTCAGAACTTAGACAGTAACACCAAGCCCTGACAAAAGGGTTGAATGTGATGCAGAAATCAGAACTTCTCCTTACCCAAGGCAAGAAGCCTTGTGGTTGGAAAGTTGTCCAACGATCAGTGTAGGAGAAACCAGCATTCACCCTGAGGCCCCGCCCATTCTTGAGTGCGACGAGGGCATAAACACGCATTGTGACCCTCAGCGTGAGTTCTGTCCTCTAGTAAGTCCTCTCAGTGCCTGGACCATTAGATGTCATAATGGGCTTGACATGTGCCTAGGCCCCATTTTTAACCAGATTTCTGGTTGTCCAGTCGCCCCTCCCCAGGGCTTTACTCTGGAATTCCTCTTTTGGTGGGACACCTAAGGTTAAAAAACAAAACAAAACAAAACAACAACAACAACAACAAAAACGGACTTCTTCCATCCCACAGAATGACCTCAAACTCTTTGGACAAGGCCAAACCCAAGAGAATAAGACTCATCCATTTCCCATGAAGTCTCCCGGAAATTTCACGACCATGAGTGACACGATATCCAGAGACAAAAACTTGAGCAAGAGCCTCACACTCGACCTTTTTTCATATCCTGAAGAGTTCTCCTCAAGGTCTGTAGATCAGTCCTGCCATACCTATGACCCGAAACATAAGCCGAGTTTCTGTTTTCAGACAACTGTCCAAACAGCCCTGGCCTAAACACCCTACAGGTTCAGGCCCCTGGAGCCAACCTGAGGACTGTACTTGCCCTCTCCAAGGGAATTCTTTGTGCCCATTCCAATGGCCACAACCCTAATAATAGGATAAATCTACAAAGTCCCTGAGGCCATCCCAATAGTGGTGGCTTCCCAGGACAAACAGGAGTAATCTGAGCCCATCCGAGAACCTACCTGCACTAAGACCCGAAGACTGATGTTCCTAGAGGTAAAAAGTAACGAACAGGCCCCTACGCACTAATCGGACCCATTGCTTTGGTTTCCAGGCATCTCTCCTCAGAGGCCTGGATTTCAATACCAGCATATGGCTGTTTCTTGACTCACACATCAGTACAAATCTCATCTACACATGGGAAAATTGCACGTGGGAGCTGTGTGAAAGCCTCTCTTTAGGAGAACCCTTCAGGGCCCCATTGCCACCGCTTCATTCCAAGGTCTCCATAGACACAAAAACACATTAGGACCCATGCAAAGGAGAGTCCATTTCGAATGAGCGTATTTGGTTGCTCTACGAGATCCAGCAGATCTAACTTGTCTTGTTGCTAGGAGACAATTGGAATGCGATGTGGGCTACCAAGCCATCCATCCTTAAAACCTTGCTCAGAATCGTTGGCCTGGAGCCAACCTACAGGTCTCATTTGTCCTGCAGAGGATTCTTTGCAGTTGGGAACTTCTCACAACTCCCATCGTGAGAGAACCCCCATGGCCTCGTGATCCACCCCCCCTTCATAAAGGGGCCATCAGGGACATAAGGTCCAAACTGAGTGATCGTCTGATCCTCACCCTGACTTCAGATGCACGAGATCTCGGTTCAGGTCTGCATTTTGTGTCTTCCATGTCCTCACCCAGAAACCTAAGCCTAGCTTGTGTCCACAGGATTCTGTCCACAGACATCTGGCTCACAACCCTCCAGTTGACAATCCAGAACTACAACGCAGCACAATACCTGCCCTGCAGAAGAAATACATTGCCCTCTGGGGCTACCTAGAAACCCCAAATGAAGATCAATGTGCACGACACTTGGCTATACCCAAAATATACAGGATGACCTGGGCAATAATGCCCTTTCTGACACAGCCTGGGCCTGGACCGCCTAGGCCCACCCAGACAGCTGGCTACAAACTGAGAACATCAGACCCCCCCATGGCCTTAGGTCGTTATCCCTTCCCAAATCAGTTTTCAGGCTTCAGAACCTAGACCTTATCTCCAATCACTGCCCAGGTTTGAAAATGATGCAGAAATCAGAACTCCTTCCCGATGGCACGAAAACTTGTGGTTGGCTTGTTGTCCAACGTTCAGTGTAGTGGAAACCAGTGTGTCCATTGAGTCCCCGCCATTGCAAGAGGGCCAGATAGGTAGCAAACACACATTGTGACCCTCAGCCTTAGCCCAGTCCTCAGGTAAGGCCTCTCAATGGCTGGATGAAGAGACAGCATATTGGGCTTGCCATGCCCCTAGGCCCCAATTTTTAACCATAGTTCGTGTTGTCCCTTCACTCTTCCCTAGGGCTCTGCTTGGAATTCCTCTTTTGGTGGGACACCTGATGTAACAACCCTGAAAGGAGTCCTCCATCCAACAGATTGATGAAAAACAATTGGGATCGGGCCAAATCCACAGAGAGCAAGATTCGTCCATGGCCCATGAGGCCTCCTCGACATTCCACGGCCATTGCTGATACAAAATCCAGAGACCAAAGCTTAAGCAAGCGCCTCAGACTCGCACTATCTTCATATCCTGAAGATGTCTTCTCATGGTTTGTAGATCGGGCCTGCCATACCTACGTCCCCAAACATATGCTGAGTTTGTGTTTTCAGACTTCTGTCTTCAAAGTCCTGGGCCACACACCATCCAGGCTGGGGACCCTGGAGTCACACATTAGGACTGTGCCTACCCAATCCATGGGAATTCTGCCCATTCCATTGTCCAAAATCGTACAAATTAGGAGAACCCTCCAAAGTCCCTGAGGCCATCACAATAGTATAGGTCACCCGGGACAAAAAAGGGCAGTCTGACACAAGCTGAGCATCTAACTCCACTCATACCCTAGATGGATGTCCCCAGAGAAGAATATTGAACCAGACAGGACCCTAGGCCAAAATCGGATACATTGCTTTGGTTTACAGGCATGTTTCCTCAAAACCCTGGGTTCCAATACCAGCATTGGGGTTTTCCAGAGGCAGCCATCAGAACAAACCTCGTCTCCACAAGGAAACTTGTGCATGGGAGCTATGTCAAAAGCTTAGGAGAATACTTCAGGGTCCCAGTGCCACCACCCCATTCCAAGGCCCTCATGGACACAAACACACATTAGACCCATCCTCAGCAAAGTCCATTTCAACTCAGCCACCCCGGTTGCTCCCGCAGAGCCATAAGATCTAAACTTTCTTGTCGCTAGGAGACAATTGGAATGGGAGGCGGGCTTCCCAGGCATCCATCCTCGAACTTTGGTCTGGACTCATCCATATGGGATGTCCTGGAGCTGTCCAACAGGTCTCAATTGTCCCGCAGAAGGAATCCTATGAGGGGGCATCCCAACACTCCCAACGTGGGAAAACCTCCACAGCCTCGAGATTCGGCTCCCTTTATGAAGGGGCCGTCATGAACAGAAAATCCAAGCTGAGCCAACGTCTGATCCTCGCTCTGACTACAGATGCATGAGATATTGCTTCAGATCTTCAGGGGGTACATTCCGTGCCCTCGCCATGAAACCCAAGTCTAGCTGTCCCTAGGCCCCAATTTTAACCAGATTTCTGGTTGTCCAATCGCCCCTCCCCAGGGCTCTACTCTGGAATCCCTCATTTTGTGGGACCCCTGAGTTTGAAAAACAAAACAAAACAAAACAACAACAACAAAAAAAAAAAAAAACGGACTTTTTCCATCCCACAGAATGACCCCAAACTCTTTGGACTGGGCCAACGCCCCAGGGATTAAGACTCGTCCATTTCCCATGAAGTCACCCGGAAATTTCACGACCATGAGTGACACGATATCCAGACAAAAACTTGAGCAGAGCTTCACACTCGTCCTTTTTTCATATCCCGAAGGGTTCTTCTCATGGTCTGTAGTTCAGTCCTGCCATACATATGACCCGAAACATAAGCCAATTTTCTGTATTCAAACAACTGTCCAAACAGCCCTGGCCTACACAGCCTATAGGCTTAGGCCCCTGGAGCCAAGCTGAGGACTCTACTTGCCCTCTCCAAGGGAATTCTGTGTGCCCATTCCAATGGCCAAAACGCTACTAATAAGATAAACCTCCAAAGTCCCTGAGGCCATCCCAATAGTGGTGGCTACCCAGGACAAACAGGAGCAATCTGAGCCCATCTGAGAACCTACCTGCACTCAAACTTGTAGACGGATATCCCCAGTGGTAAAAAGGAACGAACAGGCCCCTAGGCCCTAATCGGATCCATTGCTTTGGTTTCAAGGCATCTCTCCTCAGAGGCCTGGATTTCAGTACCAGCATATGACTGTTTCTTGACTGACCCATCAGAACAAATCTCATCTACACATGGGAAACTTGCACGTGGGAGCGATATCAAAGCCTCTGTTTAGTAGAACCCTTCATGGCCCCAGTGCCAACGCGTCATTCCAAGGTATCCATAGACACAAAAACACATTAGGACCCATCCACAGGAGAGTCCATTTCAACTCAGCGTATTCGGTTGCTCCGCGAGATCCAGCAGATCTAACTTGTCTTGTTGCTAGGAGACAATTGGAATGCGAGATGGCCTACCCCGCCATCCATCCTTAGACCCCTGCCCGGAATCGTTGGACTGGAGCCAACCAACAGGTCTCAATTGTCCTGCAGAAGAATCTTTACAGTTGGGAGCTTCTCACAACTCCCATCGTGAGAAAACACCCATGGCCTCGTGATCCCCCCCCCCTTCATGAAGGGGCCCTCAGGGACATAAGGTCTAAACTGAGTGATTGTCTAATCCTCACCCTGACTTCAGATGCACGAGATCTCGGTTCAGGTCTGTAGATTGTGCCTGCGATGTCCTCAACAGAAACCTAAGCCTAGCTTGTGTCTTCAGACTTCCATCCTCAGACTAATGGCCCACAAGCCCTCCAGAATTATAATGCAGCACTCTCCCTGCCCTCCAGAAGATAAACATTGCATTCTGGGGCTACCCAGAAACCCCAAATGAAGATCAACTTGCACGCCACTTGGTTGTACCCAAAATATATAGGCTGACCTGGGCAATAATGCCCTTTCTGACAGAGGCTGAGCCTGGACCTCCAGGCTCATCCAAACAGCTGGCCGCTCACTGAGCACATCGAACCAGCCATTGCCTTAGGTCATTATCTCTTCCCAGCCGCGGTTTTCAGGATTTAGAATCTAGACCATATCTCCAATCACTGCCCATGTTTGAAAATAATGAAGAAATCAGAACTCCTTCCCGATGGCAAGAAACCTTGTGTTAGGCTTGTTGTATAATGTTCAGTGTAGTGGATACCTGTGTGTCCGATGAGACCCCACCATTGCTCGCGGGCCACATAGGTGGCAAACACACATTGTGACCCTCAGCCTTAGCCCAGTCCTCAGGTAAGGCCTCTCAGTGGCTGGATGAAGAGACAGCATATTGGGCTTGCGATGCCCATAGGCCCCAATTTTTAACCATAGTTCGGGTTGTCCCTTCAATCTTCCCCAGGGCTCTGCATTGGAATTCCGCTTTTGGTCGGACACCTGAGGTATCAATCCTGAAAGGAGTACTCCATCCAGGAGACTGACAAAAAACAATTGGGATCGGGCCAAATCCACGGAGAGCAAGATACGTCCATGCCCCATGAGGCGTCCTCGACATTGCACGACCATCGCTGATACAAAATCCAGAGACAAAAGCCTGAGCAAGCGCCTCAGACTCGCACTATCTTCATATCCTGAAGATGTCTTCTCATGGTTTGTAGATCGGGCCTGCCATACCTACGTCCCCAAACATAAGCTGGAGTTTTGTGTTTTCAGACTTCTGTCCTCAAAGTCCTGGGCCACACACCATCCAGGCTGGGGACCCTGGAGTCACACATTAGGACTGTGCCTACCCAATCCACGGGAATTCTGCCCATTCCATTGTCCAAAATCGTACACATTAGGAGAACCCTCAAGTCCCTGAGGCCATCCCAATAGTATAGGTCACCAGGGACAAAAAGTTCAGTCTGTCACCAGCTGAGCATCTACCTCCACTCATACCCTAGATGGATGTCCTCAGAGAAGAAGATTGAACCAGACAGGACCCTAGGCCAAAATCGGTTCCATTGCTTTGGTTTACAGGCATGTCTCCTCAAAACCCTGGGTTCCAATACCATAATTGGGGTTTTCCTGATGCACCCATCAGAACAAACCTCGTCTCCACAAGGAAACATGTGCATGGGAGCTATGTCAAAAGCTTAGGAGAATACTTCAGGGTCCCAGTGCCACCGCCCCATTCCAAGGCCCTCATGGACACAAACACACATTAGACCCATCCTCAGGAAAGTCCATTTCAACTCAGCCACCCCGGTTGCTCCCGCAGAGCCATCAGATCTAAACTGTCTTGTCCCTAGGAGACAATTGGAAGGCGAGGCGGGCTTCCCAGGCATCCATCCTCGAACGTTGGTCTGGACTCATCCATATGGGATGTCCTGGAGCTGTCTAACAGGTCTCAATTGTCCCGCAGAAGGAATCATAGGAGGGGGCCTTCCACCACTCCAAACGTGGGAAAACCTCCATGGCCTCGAGATTCGGCTCCCTTCATGAAGGGGCCGTCATGAACAGAAAATCCAAGCTGAGCCAACGTCTGATCCTCGCTCTGACTTCAGATGCATGAGATATTGCTTCAGATCTTCAGGAGGTACATGCCGTGCCCTAGTTCCTGAATCCCAAGTCTAGCTTGTTTTCTCAGAATTCCGTCCTCACACTCCTGGCCCCGAAGCCCACAAGTTTGGCAATACCGGACCATCATTGCAGCACTCTGCCTGCCCTCTAGAAACAAATTATTGCCTAATGAGCTACCCGGGCACATTAAATGAGAATAAACCTACACGGCACTCGAATGTACCTATATTATATAGTCTAACCTGGGCAGTAATGCACGGTCTGACACAACCTGAGCCGGGACATCCTGAGCAACACCCAGACACTGACGGAACCCTGAGACCATAAGACCAGCAGTGGCCTTAGGTCATCATTTCTTCCCTACCTAAGTATTCAGGCTTCAGAACCTAGACCTTATCTCCAATCACTGTCCAGGGGTGAGTGTGATGCAGAAATCAGAACTCCTCTTCATCCACGACAAGAAACCTTGTGGTTGCCATGTTGTCCAAGGTTCAGTGTAGGAGAAACCAGCATTCACCCTGAGGTCCCGCCCATTCTTGAGTGCGACGAGGGCATAAACACGCATTGTGACCCTCAGCATGAGTCCTGTCCTCTAGTAAGTCCTTTCAGTGTCTAGAACATTAGATGCCATAATGGTTTGACATGCCCCTAAGCCCCAAATTTAAATCAGATTTCTTTTGTCCAATCGCCCCTCCCCAGGGCTCTACTCTGGAATCCCTCATTTGGTTAGACAACTGAGTTTGAAAAACAAAACAAAACAAAGCAACAAAAACAAAAAAAAAAAAACTTCTTCCATCCCACAGAATGACCCCAAACTCTTTGGACCGGGCCAAACCTCCAGAGAGTAAGACTCGTCCATTTCCCATGAAGTCACCCGGATATTTCATGACCATGAATGGCACGATATCCAGAGATAAAAACTTGAGCAAGAGCCTCACACTCGCCCTTTTTTCATATCCCGAAGAGTTATCCTCATGGTCTGTAGATCAGTCCTGCCATATCTATGACCCGAAACATAATCCGAGTTTGTGTTTTAGACAACTGTCCAAACAGCCCAGGCCTACACACCCTGCAGGCTCAGGCCCCTGGAGCCAACTTGAGGACTGTACTTGCCCTCTCCAAGGGAATTCTGTGTGACCATTGCAATGGCCACAACTCTACTAATAGGATAAACCTCCAAAATCCCTGAGGCCATCCAAATAGTGGTGGCTTCCCAGGACAAACAATAGCAATCTGAGCCCATCTGAGAACCTACCTGCCGTCAGACTCGTAGACTGATATCCCCAGAGGTAAAAAGGAACGAACAGGCCCCTAGGCCCTAATCGGATCCATTGCTTTGGTTTCCAGGCATCTTCCTCAGAGGCCTGGATTTCAGTACCAGCATATGGCTCTTTCTTGACTGACCCATCAGAACAAATCTCATCTACACATGGGAAACTTGCACGATGGAGCTGTGTGAAAGCCTCTCTTTAGGAGAACCCTTCAGGGCCCCAGTGCCACCGCTTCATTCCAAGGTCTCCATAGACATATTATCATATTAGGACACATCCACGGGAGAGTCCATTTCAACTCAGCCTCCTCGGTTGCTCCCCCAGATCCAGCAGATCTAACCTGTCTTGTTGCTTGCAGACAATTGGAATGCGAGGTGGGCTACCCAGCCATCCATCCTTAGAACCCTGCTTGGAATCGTTGTCCTGGAGCCAACCAACAGGTCTCAATTGTCCTGCAGAAGAATCTTTGCAGTTGGGAGCTTCTCACAACTCCCATCGTGGGAAAACCCGCATGGCCTTGTGATCCACGCCCCCCTTCAGGAAGGGGCCATCAGGGACAGAATGTCCAACCTGAGCGATCGTCTGATCCTCGCCCTGACTTCAGATGCACGAGATCTAGATTCCGGTCTCACCCAGAAACCTAGGCCAAGCTTGGGGTCTCAGACTTCGGTCCTCAGACTACTGGCCCACATGCCCTCCAGTTTGGCAATCCAGAACTACAGTGCAGCACTCTGCCTGCCCTCCAGAAGAACAACATTGCCGTCTGGGGCTACCCAGAAACGCCAAATGAGATTCAACCTGCACGCCATTCGGCTGTACCCCAAATATATAGGCTGACCTGGGCACTAATGCCCTTTCTGAGACAGCCTGAGTCTGGACCTCCTGGCCCCACCCAGACAGCTGGCCGCACACTGAGCTCATATGACCTGCCATGGCCTTAGGTCTTCATCTCTTCTCAATCTCGGGTTTCAGGCTTCAGAACCTAGACAGTATCTCCAATCACGGCACGGGTATGAAAATGATGCAGAAATCAGAACGCTTTCCCCATGGCAAGAAACCTTGTGGTTGGCATGTTTTCCAAGGTTCAGTGTACTTGAAACCAGTGTGGCCCATGAGGCCCCGCCCATGCTTGCGGTCCACATTGGTCACAAACACACATTGTGACCCTCGGCCTGAGCCCAGTCCTCAGGTAAGGCCTCTCAGTGGCTGGATGGAGGGACAGCATATTGGGCTTGCCATGCCCCTAGGCCCCCTTTTTTAACCATAGTTCGGGTTGTCCCTTCACTCTTCCCCAGGGCTCTGATTTGGAATTCCTCTTTTGGTCGGACACCTGAGGTAACAAACCTAAAAGGAGTCCTCCCATCCCACAGATTGACGAAAAACAATTGGGATCGGGCCAAGTCCACAGAGAGCAAGATTCGTCCATGGCCCATGAGGCCTCCTCAACATTCCACGGCCATCGCTGATACAAAATCCAGAGACAAAAGCCTGAGCAGGCGCCTCAGACTCGCTCATTCTTCATATCCTGAAGAGTTCTTCAGATAAGAACCTACACGTCACTCGAAGGCACCCAAAATATATAGTCTAACCTGGGCACTAATGCACTGTCTGACAACCTGAGCCCGGACCTCGTGACCAACACCCAGACAGCTGTCCGCACACTGAGCACATCAGACCCGCCACTGCCTTAGGTCATCATCTCTTACCTACCTCAGTTTTCAGTCTTCAAAACCTAGACCTTATCTCCAATCACTGCCCAGGGGTGAATATGATGCAGAAATCAGAACTCTTCCTTACCCAAGGCAAGAAACCATGTGGTTGGCATGTTGTCCAACGTTCAGTGTAGGAGAAACCAGCCTTCACCCTGACGCCCCGCCCATTCTTGAGTGCGACGAGGGCATAAACACGCATTGTGACCCTCAGTGTGAGTCCTGTCCTCTAGTACGTCCTCTCAGTGGCTGGACCATTAGATGTCATAATGGGCTTGACATGTCCCTAGGCCCCAAATTTTAACCAGATTTCTCGTTGTCCAGACGCCTCCCCCAGGGCTCTACTCTGGAATCCTTCATTTGGTGGGACACCCGAGGTTGAAAAACAAAAAGAAAAAAAAAAATCAACAACAACAGAACAACGGACTTCTTCCATCCCACAGATTGACCCCAAACTCTTTGGACGGTGCCAAACCCCCAGAGAGTAAGACTCGTCCATTTCCCATGACGTCACCCGGAAATTTCACGACCAAGAGTGACACGATATCCAGAGACAAAATCTTGAGCAAGAACCTCACACTCGCCCTTTTTTCATATTCCGAAGAGTTCTCCTCATGGTCTGTAGATCTGTCCTGCCCTACCTATGACCCGAAACATAAGCCGAGTTTGTGTTTTCAGACAACTGTCCAAACAGACCTGGCCTATACACCCTACAGGCTCAGGCCACTGGTGCCAAACCTGACGACTGCGATTGCCCTCTCCAAGGGAATTGTATGTGCCCATTCCAAAGCCACAACCCTACTAAGAAGATAAACGTCCAAAGTCCCTGAGGCCATCCCAATATTTGTGTCTTCCCAGGACAAACGGGGCAATCTGGGCCCATCTGAGCACCTACTGGCACTCAGAGCCGTAGACTGTTGTCCCCAGAAGTAAAAAGGAACGAACAGGCCCTTAGGCACATATCGGATTCATTGCTTTGGTTTCCAGGCATATCTCCTCAGAGGGCTGTATATCAATAACAGCATATGGCTGTTTCTTGACTCACCCATCAGAACAAATATCATCTACACATGGGAATCTTGCACGATGGAGCTATGTGAAAGCCTCTCTTTAGGAGAACACTTCAGGGCCCCAGTGCCTCTGCATCATTCCAAGGTCTCCATAGACACAAAATCATATTAGGACACATCCACGGGAGATTCCATTTCAACTCAGCCTCCTCGTTTGCTCTCCCAGATCCAGCAGATCTAACCTGTCTTGTTGCTTGGAGACAATTGGAATGCGAGGTGGGCTACGCAGCCATCCATCTTTAGAACCCTGCTCGGAATCGTTGTCCTGGAGCCAACCAACAGGTCTCAATTGTCCTGCAGAAGAATCTTTGCAGTTGGGAGCTTCTCACAACTACCATCGTGGGAAAAACACCCATGGCCTCGTGATCCACCCCCCTTCAAGAAGGGGCCATCAGGGACAGGGTGTCCAACCAGAGTGATCTTTTGATCCTCGCCATGACTTCAGATGCACGAGATCTCGATTCAGGTCTGTAGATTGTGACTGCCATATCATAACCCAGAAACCTAGGCCGAGCTTGGGTTCTCAGACTTCGGTCCTCAGACTGCTGGCTCATAAGCCCTCCAGTTTGGCAAAACAGAACTACAATGCAGCACTCTGCCTGCCCTCCAGAAGAAAAATATTGCCACATTGGGCTACCCAGAAACCCCAAAAGATGATCAACGGGGCACGCCATTCGGCTGTACCCCAAATATATAGGCTGACCTGTGCACTAATGCCCTTTCTGACACAGCCTGAGCCTGGACCTCCTGGCCCCACCCAGACAGCTGGCCGCACACTGAGCACATCGGAACCGTCATGGCCTTAGGTCGTCATCTCTTCTCAACTTCGGATTTCAGGCTTCAGAACCTAGACCTTATCTCCAATCAAGGCCCGGATTTGAAATCAGACCTCTTTCCCTATGGCAAGAAACCTTGTGTTTGGTGGTATCCAAGGTTCAGTGTAGTTGAATCCACTATGGCCCATGGAGCCCGCCCATGCTTGCGGGCCACATTGGTCACAAACACACTTTGTGACCCTCAGCCTGAGCCCAGTCCTCAGGTAAGGCCTCTCAGTGGCTGGATGGAGAGACAGCATATTTTTGCTTGCCCATGCCCCTAGGCCCCAATTTTTTAACCATAGTTCGGGTTGTCCCAACACTCTCTTCCCAGGGCTCTGCTTTGGAATTCCTCTTTGGTGGGACACCTGACGAAACAAACATGAAAGGAGTCCTCCCATCCCACAGATTGACGAAAAGCAATTGGGATCGGGCCAAATCCATAGAAAGCAATATTCGTCCATGGCCCTTGAGGCCTCCGCCATTCCACAGCCTACGCTGATACAAAATCCAGAGAAAAAAGCCTGAGCATGCGCCTCAGACTTGCTCATTCTTCATATCCTGAAGAGTTCTTCAGATCAGAACCTACACGGCACTCAAATGCACCCAAAATATATAGTCTAACCTGGGCACTAATGCACTGTCTGACATCCTGAGCCCGGACCTCGTGACCAACACCCCAGACAGCTGACGCACACTGAGCACATTAGACCCGCCATGGCCTTAGGTCATCATCTCTTCACTACCTCAGTTTTCAGGCTTCAGAACCTAGACCTTATCTACAATCACGGCCCAGGGGTGACTGTGATGCAGAAATCAGAACTCTTCCTTACCCATGGCAAGAAACCTTGTGGTTGGCATGTTGTCCAACGTTCAGTGTAGGAGAAACCAGCATTCAGCCTGAGGCCCCGCCCATTCTTGAGTGCGACGAGGGCATAAACACGCATTGTGACCCTAACTGTGAGTACTGTCCTCTAGTACGTCCTCTCAGTGGCTGGACCATTAGATGTCATAATGGGCTTGACATGTCCCTAGGCCCCAATTTTTAACCAGATTTCTGGTTGTCCAGTCTCCCCTCCCCAGGGCTCTTCTCTGGAATCCCTCATTTGGTGGGACACTTGAGGATGAAAAACAAAACAAAAAAAAATCAACAACAACAGAACAAAGGACTTCTTCCATCCCACAGAATGACCTCAAAGTCTTTGGACGGGGCCAAACCCCCATAGAGTAAGACTCGTCCATTTCCCATGAAGTCACCCGGAAATTTCACGACCATGAGTGACACGATATCCAGAGACAAAAACTTGAGCAAGAGGCTCACACTCACCCTTTTTTCATATCCCGAAGAGTTCTCCTCATGGTCTGTAGATCAGTCCTGCCATAGCTATGACTCGAAACATAAGCCGAGTTTGTGTTTTTAGACAACCGTCCAAACAGCCCTAGCCTACACACCCTACAGGCTCAGGCACCTGGAACCAAACCTGACGACTGTGGTTGCCCTCTCCAAGGGAATTGTGTGTGCCCATTCCAATGGCCACAACCCTACTAAGAGGATAAACCTCCAAAGTCCCTGAGGCCATCCCAATATTTGTGTCTTCCCAGGACAAACAGGGGCAACCTGGGCCCATCTGAGCACCTACCGGCACTCAGACCCGTAGAATGATATCCCCAGAGGTAAAAAGGCACGAACATGCCCCTTGGCACCCTTCAGATCCATTGCTTTGGTTTCCAGGCATCTCTCCTCAGAGACCTGGATTTCAATAACAGCATATGTCTGTTTCTTGACTCACCCATCAGAAAAAAACTCATCTACACATGGGAAACTTGCACTATGGAGCTGTGTGAAAGCCTCTCTTTTTTTTTATTTTTTATTTTTTATAAACATATATTTTTATCCCCAGGGGTACAGGTCTGGGAATCACCAGGTTTACACACTTCACAGCACTCACCAAAGCACATACCCTCCCCAATGTCCATAATCCCACCCCCTTCTCCCAAACCCCCTCCCCCCAGCAACCCTCAGTTTGTTTTGTGAGATTAAGAGTCACTTATGGTTTGTCTCCCTCCCAATCCCATCTTGTTTCATTTATTCTTCTTCTACCCACTTAAGCCTCCATGTTGCATCACCACTTCCTCATATCAGGGAGATCATATGATTGTTGTCTTTCTCTGCTTGACTTATTTCGCTAAGCATGATACGCTCTAGTTCCATCCATGTTGTTGCAAATGGCAAGATTTCATTTCTTTTGATGGCTGCATAGTATTCCATTGTGTATATATACCACATCTTCTTGATCCATTCATCTGTTGATGGACATCTAGGTTCTTTCCATAGTTTGGCTATTGTGGACATTGCTGCTATAAACATTCAGGTGCATGTGTCCCTTTGGATCACTACATTTGTATCTTTAGGGTAAATACCCAATAGTGCAATTGCTGGGTCATAGGGCAGTTCTATTTTCAACATTTTGAGGAACCTCCATGCTGTTTTCCAGAGTGGCTGCACCAGCTTGCATTCCCACCAACAGTGTAGGAGGGTTCCCCTTTCTCCGCATCCTCGCCAGCATCTGTCATTTCCTGACTTGTTGATTTTAGCCATTCTGACTGGTGTGAGGTGATATCTCATTGTGGTTTTGATTTGTATTTCCCTGATGCCGAGTGATATGGAGCACTTTTTCATGTGTCTGTTGGCCATCTGGATGTCTTCTTTGCAGAAATGTCTGTTCATGTCTTCTGCCCATTTCTTGATTGGATTATTTTTTCTTTGGGTGTTGAGTTTGCTAAGTTCTATATAGATTCTGGACACTCGTCCTTTATCTGATATGTCGTTTGCAAATATCTTCTCCCATTCTATCAGTTGTCTTTTGATTTTGTTAACTCTTTCCTTTGCTGTGCAAAAGCTTTTGATCTTGATGAAATCCCATTAGTTCATTTTTTCCCTTGCTTCCCTTGCCTTTTGCGTTGTTCCTAGGAAGATGTGGCTGCGGCAGAGGTCGAAGAGGTTGCTGCCCGTGTTCTCCTCAAGGATTTTGATGGATTCCTTTCGTACATTGAGGTCCTTCATCCATTTTGAGTCTATTTTTGTGTGTGGTGTAAGGAAATGGTCCAATTTCATTTTTCTGCATGTGGCTGTCCAATTTTCCCAGCACCATTTATTGAAAAGGCTGTCTTTTTTCCATTGGACATTCTTTCCTCATAGTATGTCGAAGATTAGTTGACCATAGATTTGAGGGTCTATTTCTGGGCTCTCTATTCTGTTCCATTGATCTATGTGTCTGTTTTTGTGCCAGTACCATGCTGTCTTGATGATGACAGCATTGTAATAGAGCCTGAAGTCCGGAATTGTGATGCCACCAACGTTGGCTTTCTTTTTCAATATCCCTTTGGCTATTCGAGGTCTTTTCTGGTTCCATATAAATTTTAGCATTATTTGTTCCATTTCTTTGAAAAAGATGGATGGTACTTTGATAGGAATTGCATTAAATGTGTAGATTGCTTTAGGTAGCATAGACATTTTCACAATATTTATTCTTCCAATCCAGGAGCATGGAACATTTTTCCATTTCTTTGTGTCTTCCTCAATTTCTTTCATGAGTACTTTATAGTTTTCTGAGTATAGATTCTGTGTCTCTTTGGTTAGGTTTATTCCTAGGTATCTTATGGTTTTGGATGCAATTGTAAATGGGATTGACTCCTTAATATCTCTTTCTTCTGTCTTGCTGTTGGTGTAGAGAAATGCAACTGATTTCTGTGCATTGATTTTATTCCTGACACTTTACTGAATTCCTGTATAAGTTCTAGCAGTTTTGGAGTGGAGTCTTTTGGGTTTTCCACATATAGTATCATATCATCTGCGAAGAGTGATAATTTGACTTCTTCTTTGCCGATTTGGATGCCTTTAATTTCCTTTTGTTGTCTGATTGCTGAGGCTAGGACCTCTAGTACGATGTTGAATAGCAGTGGTGGTAATGGACATCCCTGCCGTGTTCCTGACCTTAGCGCAAAAGCTTTCAGTTTTTCTCAATTGAGAATGATATTTGCGGTGGGTTTTTCATAAATGGCTTTGATGATATTGAGGTATGTGCCCTCTATCCCTACACTTTGAAGAGTTATGATCAGGAAGGGATGTTGTACTTTGCCAAATGCTTTTTAAGCATCTATTGAGAGTATCATATGGTTCTTGTTCTTTCTTTTATTGATGTGTTGTATCACATTGACTGATTTGCGGATGTTGAACCAACCTTGCAGCCCTGGAATAAATCCCACTTGGTCGTGGTGAATAATCTTTTTAATGTACTGTTGAATCCTATTGGCTAGTATTTTCTTGAGTATTTTCGCATCTGTGTTCATCAAGGATATCGGTCTATAGCTCTCTTTTTTGGTGGGATCCTTGTCTGGTTTTGGGATCAAGGTGATGCTGGCCTCATAAAATGAGTTTGGAAGTTTTCCTTCCATTTCTATTTTTTGGAACAGTTTCAGGAGAATAGGAATTAGTTCTTCTTTAAATGTTTGGTAGAATTCCCCCGGGAAGCCGTCTGGCCCTGGGCTTTTGTTTGTTTGGAGATTTTTAATGACTGTTTCAATCTCCTTACTGGTTATGGGTCTGTTCAGGCTTTCTATTTCTTCCTGGTTCAGTTGTGGTAGTTTATATGTTTCTAGGAATGCATCCATTTCTTCCAGATTGTCAAATTTATTGCCGTAGAGTTGCTCATAGTATGTTCTTATAATAGTTTGTATTTCTTTGGTGTTAGTTGTGATCTCTCCTCTTTCATTCATGATTTTATTTATTTGGGTCCTTTCTCTTTTCTTTTTGATAAGTCGGGCCAGGGGTTTATCAATTTTATTAATTCTTTCAAAGAACCAGCTCCTAGTTTCGTTGATTTGTTCTATTGTTTTTTTTTGGTTTCTATTTCATTGATTTCTGCTCTGATCTTTATGATTTCTCTTCTCCTGCTGGGCTTAGGGTTTCTTTCTTGTTCTTTCTCCAGCTCCTTTAGGTGTAGCGTTAGGTTGTGTACCTGAGACCTTTCTTGTTTCTTGAGAAAGGCTTGTACCGCTATATATTTTCCTCTCAGGACTGCCTTTTTTGTGTCCCACAGATTTTGAACCGTTGTAATTTCATTATCATTTGTTTCCACGATTTTTTTCAATTCTTCTTTAATTTCCCGGTTGACCCATTCATTCTTTAGAAGGATACTGTTTAGTCTCCATGTATTTGGGTTCTTTCCAAACTTCCTTTTGTGGTTGAGTTCTAGCTTTAGAGCATTGTGGTCTGAAAATATGCAGGGAATGATCCCAATCTTTTGATACCGGTTGAGTCCTGATTTAGGACGGAGGATGTGATCTATTCTGGAGAATGTTCCATGTGCACTAGAGAAGAATGTGTATTCTGTTGCTTTGGGATGAAATATTCTGAATATATCTGTGATGTCCATATGGTCCAGTGTGTCATTTAAGGCCTTTATTTCCTTGCTTATCTTTTGCTTGGATGACCTGTCCATTTCAGTGAGGGGAGTGTTAAAGTCCCCTACTATTATTGTATTATTGTTGATGTGTTTCTTTGATTTTGTTATTAATTGGTTTATATAGTTGGCTGCTCCCACATTGGGGGCATAGATATTTAAAATTGTTAAATCTTCTTGTTGGACAGACCCTTTGAGTATGATATAGTGTCCTTCCTCATCTCTTATTATAGTCTTTGGCTTAAAATCTAATTGATCTGATATAAGGATTGCCACTCCTGCTTTCTTCTGATGTCCATTAGCATGGTAAATTCTTTTCCACCACCTCACTTTAAATCTGGAGGTGTCTTCGGGCTTAAAATGTGTTTCTTGGAGGCAACATATAGATGGGTTTTGTTTTTTTATCCATTCTGATACCCTGTGTCTTTTGACAGGGGCATTTAGCCCATTCACATTCAGGGTAACTATTGAGAGATATGAATTTAGTGCCATTGTATTGCCTGTAAGGTGACTGTTACTGTATATGGTCTCTGTTCCTTTCTGATCTACCACTTGTAGGCTCTCTCTTTGCTTAGAGGACCCCTTTCAATATTTCCTGTAGAGCTGGTTTGGTATTTGCAAATTCTTTCAGTTGTTGTTTGTCCTGGAAGCTTTTAATCTCTCCTTCTATTTTCAATGATAGCCTAGCTGGATATAGTATTCTTGGCTGCATGTTTTTCTCGTTTAGTGCTCTGAAAATATCATGCCAGCTCTTTCTGGCCTGCCAGGTCTCTGTGGATAAGTCAGCTGCCAATCAAATATTTTTACCATTGTATGTTACAGACTTCTTTTCCCGGGCTGCTTTCAGGATTTTCTCTTTGTCATTGAGACTTGTAAATTTTACTATTAGGTGACGGGGTGTGGGCCTATTCTTATTGATTTTGAGGGGCATTCTCTGAACCTCCTGAATTTTGATGCTCGTTCCCTTTGCCATATTGGGGAAATTCTCCCCAATAATTCTCTCCAGGATACCTTCTGCTCCCCTCTCACTTTCTTCTTCTTCTGGAATCCCAATTATTCTAATGTTGTTTCGTCTTTTGGTGTCACTTATCTCTCGAATTCTCCCCTCGTGGTCCAGTAGCTGTTTGTCCCTCTTTTGCTCAGCTTCTTTATTCTCTGTCTTTTCGTCTTCTATATCACTAATTCTTTCTTCTGCCTCATTTATCCTAGCAGTTAGAGCCTCCATTTTTGATTGCACCTCATTAATAGCTTTTTTTTTTTTTTAAGATTTTATTTATTTATTTGACAGAGAGAAATCACAAGTAGGCAGAGAGGCAGGCAGAGAGTGAGAGAGAGGAGGAAGCAGGCTCCCTGCCGAGCAGAGAGCCCGATACGGGACTCGATCCCAGGACCCTGAGATCATGACCTGAGCCGAAGGCAGCAGCTTAAACCACTGAGCCACCCGGCGCCCTCATTAATAGCTTTTTTGATTTCACCTTGGTTAGATTTTAGTTCTTTTATTTCTCCAGAAAGGGCTTTTATATCTCTCGAGAGGGTTTCTCTAATAACTTCCATGCCTTTTTCAAGCCCGGCTAGAACCTTGAGAATTGTCATTCTGAACTCTAGATCTGACATATTACCGATGTCTGTATTGATTAGGTCCCTAGCCTTCGGTACTGCCTCTTGTTCTTTTTTTTGTGTTGAATTTTTACGTCTTGTCATTTTGTCCAGATAAGAGTAAATGAAGGGGCAAGTAAAATACTAAAAGGGTGGCAACAACCCCAGGAAAATATGCTTTAACCAAATTAGAAGAGATCCAAAATCGTGAGTGGGGAGAAAGGGGATAAAAAGAGGTTTAAAAAGGAAGAAAGGAAAAAAAAACAAAAAGAAAAGAAAAGAAAAGAATATTTTTAAAAAAAGAAAACACCTAAGAAAAATATATATGTATATATATATTAGATAAACTAGTAAAAAATCGTTAAAAAAGAAAAAGGTAACAGTTAAAAAAAAATTTTACCCGAAGGCGAGAAAAGAAAAAAAAAATGAAAAAGAAAAAATTAAATTAACTGCAAGACTAAAAAAAATCACAGGAAAAAAGCCATGAGTTCCGTGCTTGGCTTTCTCCTCCTCTGGAATTCTGCTGCTCTCCTTGGTATTGAAACCGCACTCCTTGGTAGGTGAACTTGGTCTCGGCTGGATTTCTTGTTGATCTTCTGGGTGAGGGGCCTGTTGTAGTGATTCTCAAGTGTCTTTGCCCCAGGCGGAATTACACCGCCCTTACCCGGGGCCTGGGTGAGTAATCCGCTCGGGTTTGCTTTCAGGAGCTTTTTTTCCCTGAGTGCTTTCCGTAGAGTTCCAGAGGACGGGAATACAAATGGCGGCCTCCTGGTCTCCGGCCCGGAGGAGCCGAGAGCCCAGGGCCCCACTCCTCAGTGCGCCCTCAGAGAACAGCGCCCAGTTACTCCCGTGTGCCTGACCTCTGGACGCGCTCCGAGCTCACCGAGCCTGCGACCGGTTCAAGGTAACACGGAGCTGCGAGCTTACTGTCGGCTCTGTCTCTGTAGCCGGCTTTCCCGTCCCAATACCCGCAAACTCTGCGACACCCAGACACCCCCGATCCTTCTGTGACCCTGCGGGACCTGAGGCCACGCTGACCCCGCGTGGGCTTCGCCCCGGTTTAGCCTCTGGAGCGATGTCCCTCAGCGGAACAGACTTTTAAAAGTCCTGATTTTGTGCGCGGTTGCTCCGCCGCTTTCCGGGAGCCGGCCCCTCCCCCCGGGGTCTATCTTCCCGTCGCTTTGGATTCACTTCTCCGCCGGTCCTACCTTTCAGAAAGTGGTTGTTTTTCTGTTTCCAGAATTGCTGTTCTTCTTCTCTTCGATCTGCCGATGGATTTACAGGTGTTTGCAATCTTTAGATAAGCTATCTAGCTGATCTCCGGCTAGCTGAAGCAGTCTCAGCTTGCTACTTCTAGGCCATCTTGACTCCTCATCCTGAAAGCCTCTCTTTAGGAGAACCCTTCAGGGCCCCAGTGCCACCGCTTCATTCCAAGGTCTCCATAGACACAAAAGCATATTAGGACACATCCAAGGGAGAGTCCATTTCAACTCAGCCTCCTCGGTTGCTCCGCTGATCCAGCAGATCTAACCTGTCTTGTTGCTTGTAGACAATTGGAATGCGAGGTGGGCTACCCAGCCATCCATCCTTAGAACCCTGCTCGGAATCGTTGTCCTGGAGCCAAACAACAGGTCTCAATGGTCCTGCAGAAGAATCTTTGCAGTTGGGAGCTTCTCACAACTCCCATCGTGGGAAAACCGTCATGGCCTCGTGATCCACCGCCCCTTCAAGAAGGGGCCATCAGGGACAGAATGTCCAACCTAAGCTATCGTCTGATCCTCGCCCTGACTTCAGATGCACGAGATCTCGATTCAGGTCTGGAGATTGTGCCTGCCATATCCTAACCCAGAATCCTAGGCCTAGCTTGGGTACTCAGAAATCCGTCCTCAGACTACTGGCCCACAAGCCCTCCATTTCGCAATCCAGAACTACAATGCAGCACTCTGCCTGCCCTCCAGAAGAATATCATTGCCCTCTGGGGCTACCCAGAACCCGCAAATGAGGATCAACGGGACACGCCATTCGGCTGTACCCGAAATATATAGGCTGACCTGGGCACTAATGCCCTTTCTGACATAGCCTGAGCCTGGACCTCCAGGCCCCACCGAGACAGTAGGCCGCACACTGAGCACATCGGACCCGCCATGGCCTTAGATAATCATCTCTTATCAAGCTCGGTTTTCAGGATTCAGAACCTAGACCTTATCTCCAATAACGGCCCGGGTTTGAAAATAATGCAGAAATCAGAACTCTTTCCCCATGGCAAGAATCCTTATGGTTGGCATGTGTCCAAGGTTCAGTGTAGTTGTAACCAAGGTTGCCCATGAGGCCCTGCCCATGCTTGCGGGCCACATTGGTCACAAACACACAATGTGACCCTCAGCCTGAGCCCAGTCCTCAGTAAGGCCTCTCAGTGGCTGGAAGGAGAAACAGCATATTGGGCTTGCCATGCCCCTAGGCCCCAATTTTTAACCATACTTCGGGTTGTCCCTTCACTCTTCCCCAGGGGTCTGCTTTTTAATTCCTCTTTTGGTGGGATACCTGAGGTAACAAACCTGAAAGGAGTCCTCCCATCCCAAAGATTGACGAAAAACAATTGGGATCGGGCCAAGTACACAGAGAGCAAGATTCGTCCATGGCCCATGAGGCCTCCCCAACATTCCACGGCCATCGCTGATACAAAATCCAGAGACAAAAGCCTGAGCACGACCTCAGACTCGCTCATTTTTCATATCCTGAAGAGTTGTTCAGATAAGAAATTACACGGCACTCGAATGCACCCAAAATATATAGTCTAACCTGGGCACTAATGCACTGTCTGACAACCTGAGCCCGGACCTCGTGACCAGGACCCAGACAGCTGACCGCATACTGAGCACATCAGACCCGCCATGGTCTTAGGTCATCATCTATTCCCTACCTCAGTTTTCAGGCTTCAGAACCTAGACCTTATCTCCAATCACTGCCCAGCTGTGACTGTGATGCAGAAATCAAAACTCTTCCTTACCCATGACAAGAAAACTTGTGGTTGGCATGTTGTCCAACGTTCAGTGTAGGAGAAACCAGCATTCACCCTGAGGCCCCGCCCATTCTTGAGTGTGACGAGGGCATAAACACGCATTGTGACCCTCAGCTTGAGTCCTGTCCTCTAGTACGTCCTCTCAGTGGCTGGACCATTAGATGTCATAATGGGCCTGACATGTCCCTAGGCCACAATTTTTAACCAGATTTCTGATTGTCCAGTCGCCCCTCCCCAGGGCTCTACTCTGGAATCCCTCATTTGGTGGGACACCTGAGGTTGAAAAACAAAACCAAACAAATCAACAACAACAGAAGAACGGATCTTCCATCCGACAGAATCACCCCAAAACACTTTGGAGGGGGGCCAAACCCCCAGAGAGTAAGACTCGTCCATTTTCCATGAAGTTACCCGGAAATTTCACGACCATGAGTGACACGATATCCAGAGACATAAACTTGAGCAAGAGCCTCACACTCGCCCTTTTTTAATATCCCGAAGTGTTCTCCTCATGGTCTGTAGATCAGTCCTGCCATACCTATGACCTGAAACATAAGCCGAGTTTGTGTTTTCAGACAACTGTCCAAACAGCCCTGGCCTACACACCCTACATGCTCAGGCCCCTGGAGCCAAACCTGGCCACTGTGCTTGCCCACTCCAAGGGAATTGTATGTGCCCACTCCAATGGCCACAACGCAACTATAGGATAAACCTCCAAAGTCCCTGAGGCCATCCCAATATTTGTGGCTTCCCAGGATAAACATGGGCAATGTGGGCCCATCTGAGCACCTACCGGCACTCAGACCCGTAGACTGTTGTGCCCAGAGGTAAAAAAAAACGAACAGGCCCCTAGGGACTATCGGATCCATTGCTTTGGTTTCCAGGCATCTCTCCTAAGAGGCCTGGATTTCAATAACAGCATATGGCTGTTTCCTGACTCACCCATCAGATCAAATCTCATCTACACATGAGAAACTTGCACAATGGAGCTGTGTGAAAGCCTCTCTTTAGGAGAACCCTTCAGGGCTTCAGTGCCACTGCTTCATTCCAAGGTCTCCATAGACACAAAATCATATTAGGACACATCCACGGGAGAGTCCATTTCAACTCAGCCTCCTCACTTGCTCCCCCAGTACAGCAGATCTAACCTGTCTTGTTGCTTGGAGACAATTGGAATGCGAGGTGGGCTGCCCAGCCATCCATCCTTAGAACCCTGCTCGGAATCTTTGTCCAGGAGCCAACCAACAGGTCCAATTGTCCTGCAGTAGAATCTTTGCAGTTGGGAGCTTCTCACAACTACCATCGTGGGAAAACCCCCATGGCCTCGTGATCCAACCCCCTTCAAGAAGGGGCCATCAGGGACAGAATGTCCAACCTGAGCGATCATCTGATACTCGCCCTGACTTCAGATGCACGAGATCTCGATTCAGGTCTGTAGATTGTGCCTGCCATATCCTCACCCAGAAACCTAAGCCTAGCTTGGGTTCTCAGACTTCCGTCCTCAGACTACTGGCCCACAAGCCCGCCAGTTTGGCCATCCAGAACTACAATGCAGCACTCTAACTGCCCTCCAGAAGAAAAACATATCCCTCTGGGGCTACCCAGAAACCCCAAATGAGGATCAATGGGGCACGCCATTCGGCTGAACCCCAAATATATAGGCTGACCTGGGCACTAATGCCCTTTCTGACAAAGCCTGATCCAGGTCTTCTTGGCCCCACCGAGACAGCAGGCCGCACCCTGAGCACATCGTACCCGCCATGGCCTTAGGTCGTCATCTCTTCTCAACCTCGTTTTTCAGGCTTCAGAACCTAGACATTATCTCTAATCACGGCCCGGGTTTGAAAATGATGCAGAAATCAGAACTCTTTCCCCATGGCAAGAAACCTTGTGGTTGGCATGTTGTCCCAGGTTCAGTGTAGTTGAAACCTGTGTGGCCCATGAGGCCCCGCCCATGCTTGCGGGCCATATTGGTCACAAACACACATTGTGACCCTCAGCCTGCGCCCAGTCCTCAGGTAAGGCCTCTCAGTGGCTGGATGGAGAGACAGCATATTGGGCTTGCCATGCCCCTAGGCCCCAATTCTTAAACATAGTTCGGGTTGTCCTTTCACGCTTCCCCAGGGCTCTGCTTTGGAATTCCTCTTTTAGTGGGACACCAGAGGTAACAAACCGGAAAGGAGTCCTCCCATCCCACAGATTGACGAAAAACAATTGGGATCGGGCAAGTCCACAGAGAGCAAGATTCTTCCATGGCCCATGAGGCCTCCCCAACATTCCACGGCCATCGCTGATACAAAATCCAGAGACAAAAGGCTGAGCACATGTCTCAGACTCGCTCATTCTTCATATCCTGAAGAGTTCTTCATATAAGAACCTACACGGCACTCGAATGCACCCAAAATATATAGTATAACCTGGGCACTAATGCACTGTCTAACAACCTGAGCCCGGAAATCGTGAACAACACCCAGGCAGCTGACCGCACACTGAGCACATCAGACCCGCCATGGCTTTAGGTCATCATCTCTTCCCTACCTCAGTTTTCAGGCTTCAGAACCTAGACCTTATCTCCAATCACTGCCCATGGGTGACTGTGATGCAGAATCAGAACTCTTCCTTACCCATGGCAAGAAACCTTGTGGTTGGCATGTTGTCCAAAGTTCAGTGTAGGAGAAACCAGCATGTACCCTGAGTCCCCGCCCATTCTTGAGTGCGACGAGGTCATAAAAACGCATTGTGACCCTCTGCGTGATTCCTGTCCTCTAGTAAGTCCTCTCAGTGGCTGGAC
The DNA here is from genome assembly GCF_011764305.1 of Mustela putorius furo. NCBI lineage: Eukaryota > Metazoa > Chordata > Mammalia > Carnivora > Mustelidae > Mustela > Mustela putorius. Next base: position 154,278 of record NW_025422241.1, on the reverse strand, counting down.
CATTAGATGTCATAATGGGCTTGTCATGTCCCTAGCCTCCAATTTTTAACCAGATTTCTGGTTGTCCAGTCGCCCCTGCCCAGGGCTCTACTCTGGAATCCCTCATTTTGTGGGACACCTGTGGTTGAAAAACAAAACAAAACAAATCAACAACAACAGAAAAACGGACTTCTTCATTCCCACAAAATGACCCCAAACTCTTTGGACGGGGCCAAACTCCCAGAGAGTAAGACTCGTCCATTTCCCATGAAGTCACCCGGATATTTCACGACCATGCGTGACACGATATCCAGAGACAAAAACTTGAGCAAGAGCCTCACACTCGCCCTTTTTTAATATCCCGAAGAGTTCTCCTCATGGTCTGTAGATCAGTCCTGCCATACCTATGACCCGAAACATAAGCCAAGTTTGTGTTTTCAGACAACTGTCCAAACAGCCCTGGCCTACACACCCTACAGGCTCAGGCCCTTGGAGCCAAATCTGACGACGGTGCTTTCCCTCTCCAAGGGAATTGTATGTGCCCATTCCCATGGCCACAACCCTACTAATAGGAAAAACCTCCAAATTCCCTGAGGCCATTCCAATATTTGTGGCTTCCCACGACAAACAGGGGCAATATGGCGCCATCTGAGCACCTACCAGCACTCAGACCCGTAGACTGATGTGCCCAGAGGTAAAAAGGAACGAACAGGCCCCTAGGCACCTATCGGATCCATTGCTTCGGTTTCCAGGCATCTCTCCTCAGAGGCCTGGATTTCAATAACAGCATATGGCTGTTTCTTGACTCATCCATCAGAACAAATCTCATCTACACATGGGAAACTTGCACGATGGAGCTGTGTGAAAGCCTCTCTTTAGGAGAACCTTTCAGGGCCCCAGTGCCACCGCTTCATTCTAAGATCTCCATAGACACAAAATCATATTAGGACACATCCACGGGAGAGTCCATTTCAACTCAGCCACCTCGGTTGCTCTCCCAGATCCAGCAGATCTAAACTGAATTGTTGCGTGGAGACAATTGGAATGCGAGGTGGGCTACCCAGCCATCCATCCTTAGAACCCTGCTCAGAATCGTTGTCCTGGAGCCAACCAACAGGTCTCAATTGTCCTGCAGAAGAATCTTTGCAGTTGGGAGCTTCTCACAACTCCCATCATGGGAAAACCCCCATGGCTTCGAGATCCACACCCCTTCAAGAAGGGGCCATCAGGGACAGAATGTCCAACCTGAGCGATCGTCTGATCCTCGACCTGACTTCAGTTGCACGAGTTCTCGATTCAGGTCTGTAGATTGTGCCTGCCATATCCTCACCCAGAAACCTAGGCCTAGCTTGGGTCCTCAGACATCCGTCCTCAGACTACTGGCCCACAAGCCCTCCATTTGGCAATCCAGAACTATAATGCAGGACTCTGCCTGCCCTCCAGAAGAAAAACATGGCCCTCTGGGGCTACCCAGAAACCCCAAATGAGGATCAACGGGGCATGCCATTCGGCTGTACCCCAAATATATAGGCTGACCTGGGCACTAATGCCCTTTCTGACAAAGCCAGATCCAGGTCTTCTTGGCCCCACCGAGAGAGTAGGCCGCACACTGAGCACATCGGACCAGCCATGTCCTTAGATCGTCATCTCTTATCAACCTCGGTTTTCAGGCATCAGAACGTAGACCTTATCTCCAATAACGGACTGGGTTTGAAAACGATGCAGAAATCAGAACTCGTTCCCCATGGCAAGAAACCTTGTGGTTGGCATGTTGTCCAAGGTTCAGTGTAGTTGTAACCAGTGTGGCCCATGAGGCCCCGCCCATGCTTCCGGGCCACATTGGTCACAAACACACATTGTGACCCTCAGCCTAAGCCCAGTCCTCAGGTAAGGCCTCTCAGTGGCTGGATGGAGAGACAGCATATTGGGCTTGCCATGCCCCTAGGCCCCAATTTTTAACCATAGTTCAGGTTGTCCCTTCACTCTTCCCCAGGGCTCTACTTTGGAATTCCTCTTTTGGTGGGACACCTGAGGTAACAATCCCGAAAGGAGTCCTCCCATCCCACAGATTGACCAAAAACAATTGGGATCGGGCCAAGTCCACAGAGAGCACGATTCGTCCATGGCCCATGGGGCCTCCCCAACATTCCACGGCCATCGCTGATACAAAATCCAGAGACAAAAGCCTGAGCACGCACCTCAGACTCGCTCATTCTTCATATCCTGAAGAGTTGTTCAGATAAGAACTCACACGGCACTCGAATGCACCTAAAATATATAGTCTAAACTGGGCACTAATGCACTGTCTGACAACCTGAGCCCTGACGACGTGACCAACACCCAGACACCTGACCGCACACTGAGCACATCAGACCCGCCATGGCCTTAGGTCATCATCTCATCCCTACCTGAGTTTTCAGGCTTCAGAACCTAGACCTTATCTCCAATCACTGCCCAGGGGAGACTTTGATGCAGAATCAGAACTCTTCCTTACCCATGGCAAGAAACATTGTGGTTGGCATGTTGTCCAACGTTCAGTGTAGGACAAACCAGCATTCACACTGAGGCCCCGCCCAACTTTGAGTGCGACGAGGGTAAAACACGCATTGTGACCCTCAGCGTGAGTCCTGTCCTCTAGTACCTCCTCTCAGTGGCTGGACCATTAGATGTCATAATGGGCTTGACATGTCCCTAGGCCCCAATTTTTAACCAGATTTCTGGTTGTCCAGTCGCCCCTCCCCAGGGCTCTACTCTGGAATCCCTCATTTGGTGGGACACCTGAGGTTGAAAAACAAAACCAAACAAATCAACAACAACAGAAGAACGGATCTTCCATCCCACAGAATGACCCCAAACTCTTTGGATGGGGCCAAACCACCAGATAGTAAGACTCGTCCATTTCCCATGAAGTCACCTGGAAAATTCACGACCATGAGTGACATGATATCCAGAGACAAAAACTTGAGCAAGAGCCTCACACTCGCCCTTTTTTCATATCCCGAAGAGTTCTCCATATGGTCTGTAGATCAGTCCGGCCATACTTATGAGGCGAAACATAAGCCGAGTTTTGTTTTCAGACAACTGTCCAAACAGCCCTGGCCTACACACCCTACAGGCTCACGTCCCTGGAGCCAAACCTGAATACTGTGCTTGCCCTCTCCAAGGGAATTGTATGTGCCCATTCCAATGGCCACAACCCTACTAAAAGGATAAACCTCCAAAATCCCTGAGGCCATCCCAATATTTGTGGTTTCCCAGGACAAACAGGGGCAATCTGGGACCATCTGAGCACCTACCGGCACTCATACCCGTAGACTGATGTCCCCAGTTGTAAAAAGGAACGAAGGGGCCCATATGCACCTTTCGGATCTATTGCTTTGGTTTCCAGGCATCTTTCCTTAGAGATCCTTAGAACCCTTAGAACCCTTAGAACCCTTCTCTTGCGTCGTTCCTTATGGGACATCCTTGAGCCATCCAACAGGTCTCGACTGTCCCACAGGAGTCCTTGTTCATGGACCACCTCACAACTCATAGCATGGAATGCTTCCAAGGTCACATGATGCCCCCAATCTTCATGAAGTCGGATCATGGAAAGAAACTTCAACCTGAGCCAAGGGCTAATCTTCGGCTTGAATTCAGATGCACGAGATCTTGATTAAGCTCTTCAGAGTGCACCTGCTGTGCCCTCACCCCAAAACCTAAGCATAGCTAGTGTTCTCAGACTTCCGTCCTCACTCTCCTGGACCACACGCCCCCCATTTTGGGATTTCCGATGACACACTGCTGCACTCTGCCTGCCCTCTAGAAGAAAAACGTTGCCCTATGGGTCTACCCAGAAACCTCAAATGAGGAAAAACCTGCATGCCACTCTACTGTACACCAATTATATAGTCTAGCCTGTGCACTAATGCCCTGTCTGACACAACCTGAGGCCTGAATTCCCAACCGACACCCAGACAGCTTGCCGTACACTGAGAACATCTGAACCGCCATGGCCTTAGGTTGCCATCTCTTTCCAACCTGGTTTTCAGGCTACAGAACCCTAGACCTTATCTCTACTCATTTCCCATGGGTGAACGTGATGCAGAAATCATAACTCCTCCTTCCCTCTCGCCAGAATCTTGTGGTTGGCATCTTATCCAAAGTTCAGTGTAGGACCCCTGTAGGGCCTACAGGAGTAGTAGTAGGGCCCCTGGGGGTAGTGTAGGGTCCCTGAGGCCCTGCCCATGCTTAAGAGCTGCGGTGGGCACAAACACACATTGGGACCCTCAGTTTGAGCCCTGTCCTCAAGTAAAGCCTCTCAGTGGCTGGACCATGAGCCTGCATATGGGGCCTGCCATGCCCCAAGTCACCCAATATTAACCAGAGGTAGAGACATCTAGTCACCCCTAATCAGGGCTCTGCTCTGGAATCCCTCTTTGGTGGGACATTTGAGGTAAGTAAACACAGAAAGGATTCCTCCCACCCACAGAATGACCCCAATCACTTCGGATCAGGCCATCCCCAGAGAGAAAGACTCCTCCATGGCCCATGAGGCCAGCCCGACATTCCACGGCCACTATTGACACAAAATCCAGAGACATAAGCCTCACCCTTAGGTCATAGCCCAAAAAATTCTCCTCATAGTCTGTAGATCGGGCCTGCCATACCTACGTCCCCAAACCATGTTTTCAGACTTCTATCCTGACATCCCTGTCCCACACACCCTCCAGGCTGAGGCCCCTGGAGCCACACCTCAGGACTGTGCCTGCCCTCTCCAAGGAAATTCTTCCCATTCCATTGGCCACAACCCTACAGATTAGGAGAAACCTCCAAAGTCCCAGAGGCCATTCCAATAGTGTAGGCCGCCCAGTACAAAGAGGGGTGATCTGTCACAAGCTGAGCAACGACCTCAACTCACCCGTAGACAGATATCCCAAGAGAAAGGTCTTAAACTGGACAGGCCCCTAGAACGTAATTGGTTCCATTGCTTTTGTTTCTAAGCATCTCTCCTCAGAGGCCTCTTTTCCAATACCAGCATATGGGGGATTCCAGAGATACCAATCAGAACAAAATTGTCTCCACATGGGAAACTTATCCTTTGGAGCTCTGTAAAAACCTCCAGTTAGGAGAAAGCTTCAGGTAACCGGAGCCACCGCCCTATTCCAAGGTCTCCATGGACACAAACCTGAATTATGACCATTCGGCAGGAGAGTACATTTCAACTCAGCCCCGTCGATTACTCCCCCAGAGCCAGAATATCAAAGCTGCCTTGTCGCTAGGAGACAACTTGAATGCAAAGCAGACTCTCTAGGCATGCATCGATGGAATCCTGCTCTGGCTCCGTTCCATATGGGATGTCCTGGGAGCCTTCCAACAGGTCTTGACTGTCCTGCAGAAGGAATCCTTGCAGATTGGAGCATCTCACAACTCCTATCGTGGTAAAACCTACATGGCCTCATGAGATGCTCCCCTTTATAAAGGGGCCATCATGGACAGAAACTCCAACCTGAGCCAACTTCTGATCCATTGCTTTGGTTTCTATGTATCTCTCCTCAGAGGCCTGGTTTCCAATATCAGATTATGGGGGTTTCCTAAGGAAACAATCAGAACAGATCTCATCTCCACATGAGAAACTTGCTCTTTGGAGCTGTGTCAATACCTCAGGTTAGGAGGATCCTTCAGGGCGCTGGCACCATGGCCCAATTCCAAGGTCTCCAAGGACACAAACTTACATTATGATCCATCCTCAGGAGAGTCCATTTCAAATCAGCCCCCTCGGCTGCTCACCCAGAGCCAGCAGATCAAATCTGCCTTGTCACTAGGAGACAGTTGGAATGCGAGGTGGGCTGCCCAGGCATCCATCCTTAGAACCCTGCTCTGGAGAATTTCTTTATGGGACGTCTTGAATCCAACCAACCTGTCTTGACTGTCTCGCAGAATGAATCCTTGTGGTTTGAAGCATCACACAATCCCAATGTGAGAAAACCTCCATTTCCTCATGATGCCCCACACCTTCATAAATGGGCCATCATGGACAGAAACTCCATCCTAAGCCAAAGTCTGATCCGCGCCCTGAATTCAGAAGCACGAGATCTCGATTCAGCACTTGAGAGTGTGCCTGCTGTGCCTCGCCCTGAAAGCTAAGCCTAACTTGTGTTCTCAGACTTCCGTCTTCACAATCCTGGCCACACCCCTCCAGTTTGGCAATTCTGGAGACACAATGCAGCACTCTGCCTGCCCTCCAGAAGAAAAATGTTGCCCTATAGGGCTAATCAGTAACGCCAAATGAGTAACAACCTGCATGCCACTCGACCATACCCCAATTATACAATCTAGCCTGTGCACTAAAGCCCTGTCTGACACAGCCTGAAGGCAGACCTCCAGTCCAACACCCAGACAGCTGGCCGTACACTGAGCATATCAAACCCACAATGGCTTTCGGACATCATCTCTACCCAACCTCAGTTTTCACCTTCAGAACCTAGACCTTATCTCCACTCACTGCTCAGGAGTGAACGTGATACAAGAATCAGAACTTCTCCTTCGCCATGGCAAGAAACCTTGTGGTTGGCATGTTGTCCAACGTTCATTGTAGGAGAAAGCAGCATGGACTATGAGGCCCCACCTATCCCTGAGGGCTACAATTTGCACAAACACACATTGTGTCCCTCAGCGTGAGCCCTATCCTCATGTAAAGCCTCTTAGTGACTGGAACAACAGCCCACATATGGGGCTTGCCAAGCCCGTAGTCCCCCAATCTAAACCAGAGTTACAGATGTCTAGTCACCCCTACTCAGGGCTGTGCTCTGGAATCCCTCTTTGGTGGGACACCTGAGGTAAAAAAAAAAAATACAGAAAGGACTCCTCCCATCCACAGAATGATCCCAACCACTTGGGATCAGGCCAAATCACCATAGAAAGACTTGTCCATGGCCCTTGAGGACACCCCGACATTCCACGGCCACCGTAGGCACAAAATCCAGAGACAAAAGCCTGAGCAAACGCCACATACTCGCCCTTTGTTCATAGCCCGGAAAATTCTCACGGTCTGTAGATCGAGCCTACATACATACATCCCCAAACCTAAGCTGAGTTTGTGTTTTCAGACTTCTGTCCCCACAGTCCTGGCCCACACACCATCCAAGCTCGGGCCCCTGGAGCCACACCTGAGGACTGTGGCTTCCCTATCCAGGTGAATTCTGCCATTTCCATTGGCCACAACCGTATAGATTAGGAGAAACCTCCAAACTCCCCGAGGCCATCCCAATAGTGTTGGCTGCCCAGGACAAACAGGGATGATCTTTCCCAAGTTAGGAAACTACCTCCACTCAGACCCAGAGACAGATATCCCCATAGAATAAGATTGAACTGGACAGGCACTTAGGCCCTAATCAGATCCATTGCTTTTGTTTCCAGGCATCTCTCCTCAGAGGCCTGGTTACCAATACCAGCATATGGGGGATTACTGAGGCACTCATAGAAAAATCTCGTCTCCACATAGGAAATGTACTCTTTGGAGCTCTATAAAAACCTCTGTATAGGAGAATCTTTCAGGGCCCCGGATCAAGCGCCCCATTCCAAGGTCTCCATGGACTTAAACCCACATTATGATCTATCCTCGGTAGAGTCTATGTCAACTCATCCCCCTTGGTTTCTCCCCCAGGGCCTGCAGATCAAACCTGCCTTGTTGCTAGGAGACAACTAGAATGGGAGGCGGGCTGCCCAGGCATCCATCCTTAGAACCCTACTCTGGAGTCGTTCCATATGGGACATCCTAGAGCCATCCAACAGGTCTCAAGTGTCCCACAGAAGGAATCTTTGCAGTCTGGTGCATCTCACAACTCCCATTGTGGGAAAAACTTCATGGCCTCTTGAGACGCTCCACTTTATAAAGGGGCCATCATGGACAGAAACTCCAACCTGAGCAAACGTCTGATATTCGCCCTGGCTTCAGGTGCATGAGATCTTGATTCAGCTCTGCAGAGTGTGCCTTCTGTGCCCTCACCCCAAAAACTAAGCCTAGCTTGTGTTCTCAGACTACCGTCCTCACACCCCTGGCCCAAAAACCCTACAGTTTGACAATACTGGGGCCACAATACAGCACTCTACCTGCCCTCCAGATGAAAAACATTGCCTTATGGAGCTACCTAGAAACCCGAATGAGGATCAACTGAACGCCACTCGACTGCACCCCAAATATACAGTCTCCCCTGTTAATGCCCTGTCTGACACAGCATGAGCCCACACCTCCAGACCTACGCTCAACAGCTAGCCACACACTGAGCTCATTGTACCCATCAGGTCCTTAGGTCTTCATCTCTTCCCAACCTCGGTTTTCGGGTTTCAGAACCTAGACCTAAACTCCAATCACTGTCCAGGGGTGAACGTGATGCCGAAATCACAACTCTTCCTTCACCATGGCCGGAAACCTTGTGGTTGGCATATTCTCCAACGTTCAGTGTAGGAGAATCCAGCGTGGCCCATGAGGCCCTTCCCATGCTTGAGGGCCTTGTTGGGCACAAATAGGCATTGTGACCCTCAGCATGAGCCCTGTCCTCAAGGAAGACCTCTCAGTGTTTGAATCAAGAGCCCACATAATGGACTTGCCATGCCCCTAGGCCCCCAAACTTAAACAGAGGTGGGGTTATCCAGTTGTCCCTCCCAAGGACTCTGCTCTGGAATCCCTCTTTTATTGGCACACATGAGGTACATAAAATAAAATAAAAAACAGAAAGGACTCCTCCCATCCCTCAGAATGTACCTAAACTCTTGGGATTGGGTCCAATCCTCAGAGAAGGAAAGCCGTCCACAACCCATGAGGCCACGCCAGCATTCGACTCACATTGTTGACACAAATCCAGAGACAAAACCTGAGAAAGCACCTCAAACTCACCCTTTTTCATATCCCGAAGTGTTATCACGGTCTGTAGATTGGGCGTGCCATACCTATGTCCCCAATCCTAAGCGGAGTTTGTGTTTTCAGACTTCTGTCCCCACAGGCCTGGCCCACACACCCTCAAGGCTGGGCCCCTAGAGCCAAACTCAGAACTGTGCCTGCCCTCTCCAGGGGATTTCTGCCCATTCTATTGGCCACAACCCTATAGATTAGGAGAAACTCCAATGTCCCGAGGCCATTCCCAATATTATAGGCTGCCTAGGACAAACAGAGTCTATCTGACACAAGCCGAGCAACTACCTCCCCTCAGATCCATAGACACGTATCCCCAGGAAAGAGATTGAACCGGACAGGCACCTAGGCCCTAATCATAACCATTGCTTTTGTTTCCAGGCATCTCTCCTCAGAGGCCTGGTTTCCAATACCAGCATATGGGAGATTCCTTATGCACTCATCAAAACAATTCTCTTCTCTACATAGGAAACGTACTCTTTAGAGCTCCATCAAAACCTCCGGTTATGAACATCCCTCAAGGCCCCGCATCAAGCACCCCATTCCAAGGTCTCCATGGACACAAATGTACATTATGACCCATCCTCAACTCACCCATTTCAACACACCCGCCTCGGTTACTCCCCTAGATCCAGCAGATCGAACTTGCCTTGGCGCTATGAGACACCTGGAATGGGAGGCAGGCTGCCCAGTCATCCATCCTTAGAACCCTGCTCTGGATAACTTCCTTATGGGATGTCCTGGAGCCATCCAGCAGGTCTCGACTGTCTCACGGAAGGAATCATTGCGGTTTGGAGCATCTCACAATTCCCATCGTGGGAAAACCTCCATGGCCTCGTGACACCCTCCCCTTCATGAAGGGGCCTTCATGGACAGAAACTCCAACCTGAGCCAACGTCTGATCCTAGCGCTGTCTTCAGGTACACGGGATCTCGAATCATCTCTGCAGAGGATTCCTGCCGTCCCCTCACCCCGAAATCTAAGTCTGGCGTGTGTTCTCAGCATTTTTTCCTCACACTCCTGGCCCACAAGCCTTCCAGTTTGGGAATTCTGGAGCCACTATGTGGCACTGTGTCTTCCTTCCAGAAGAAAAACGTTGCCCTCTGGGGCTACCCAGTAACCACAAATGAGTACCAACCTGCACGAAACTCGACTGCACCCCAATGATACAGTCTAGCCTGGGCACTAATTCCCTGTCTGCCACAGCCTGAGCCTGCACCTCCCAACCCACACTCAACAGCTGGCCGAACACTAGCACATCAGTCACACCATGGCCTTAGGTCTTCATCTCTTCCCAACCTCAGTTTTCAGGCTTCAGAACCTAGACCTTAAATCCAATCACAGTCCAGGAGTGAAAGTGTTGCAGAAATTAGAACTCCTTCTTCCCCATGGCCAGAAAACTTGTGGTTGCCATATTGTGCAATGTTCAGTATAGGAGAAACCAGCATGATACATTAGGCCACGCCCTGACTTGAGGGGCTCCTTGGGCACAAAAACACATTGTGAAAATCAATGTGAGCCCTATGCTCAAGGAAGGCCTCTCAGTGTCTGGACCAAGAGCCCACATATGGGGCTTGCCAAGTTCTTAGGTCCCAATGTTAACCAGAGTTCTGGTTGTCCAGTCGGCCCTCCCCAGGACTCTGCTGTGGAATCCCTCTTTTGGTGGTCCACCTGAGGTAAAAAAAAAAAAAAATTCAGAAAGGCCTCCTCCCTCTCACAGAATGACCCCAAACTCTTGGGATTGGGACAAACCCCAGAAAGGGAGCCTCATCGATGGCCCATGAGGACACCCGGACATTCCATGGCAATCGGTGACACATATCCAGAAAAAAATAAGCATGAGCAAGCACCTCACTTTCGCCCTTTGTTCATATCCCGAAGAGTTCTCCTCACGGTCTATATATCGGGCCGGCCATACCTAGAGACCCAAACCTAAGTGGAGTTTGTGTTTTCAGACTTTTGTCCAAATAGCCCTGGACCACACACGCTCCACACTTGGGTTGGAGAATCCTGCAGAGTCCCTTAGCTACTGCCACATTCCAAGGTCTCCATGGCCACCAACCCACATTATGACTCATCCTCAGGAAAGTCCATTTAAACTCAGCCTTCTGGATAGCTCACCCAAGAGCCTGCAGATTGAGCGTGCCTTGTGTCGACCAGGCAATGGGAAGGTGAGTTGGCGTTTCTCGGCATCCATGCTTAGGCCCCTGCTCTCGAGTCTTTCTGTATGGGGCATCCTGGAACCATCCAATAGTACTCGACTGTCCTGAAGAAGGAAAATTTAAGTTTGGAGCAGCTCACAACTCCCAGCGTAGGGAAATATCCCTGGCTTCATGACGCCCCCAACCCCTTCAGGAAGGGGCCGTCATGGACACAAACTCCAGCTTGAGGCAACCTCTGATACTCGCCCTGACCTCAGATGCAGGAGATCTCGATTCAGCCTCTGCACAGTGGGCCCAAACCTCGTGCTACCTTGTGTTTTCAGACTTCCTTCCTCACACTCCTGGCAAACATGTCCTCAAGACTTGGAATTCTGGAACCAAAATGCAGCCCTATGCGGGCCCTCCAGAAGAAAAACGTTGCTCTATGGGGATCTCCATAAACCCCAAAAGAGGATACACCTGCTCAGTTCTCGACCTCACCCCAATTGGATTGTTCGGGTTGTCCATTCATCCCTCCCCAGAGCTCTGCTTTTTAATCCCTCTTTTGGTGGGACACCTGAGGTAACAAAACTAAAAGGACTCCTCCCATCCTTCAGATTGACCCAAAACAATTGGGATTGGACCAAATTCACAGAGAGGAAGTCTCGTCCATGGCCCATGATACCTCCCCGAGATTCCACAGCCATCGTTGACAACAAATCCAGAGACAAAAGTCTGAGTAAGCAGACTCGCTCTTTTGTCGTTTCCCGAAGTGTTCTCCTCACGGTCTGTAGATCGGCCCTGCCATACCTACTTCCCAAACCTAAGCCGAGTTTGTGTTTTCAGACTTCTGTCCCCACATTCCTGGCCCACAGACCCTTCAGGCTGGGGCCCCTGGAGCCACACATCAGGACTGTGCCTGTCCATACCACGGGAATTCTCCCCATTCCATTGTCCACAATCGTACAAATTAGGAAAAACCTCCAGAGTCCCCAAGGACATCCCAATAATGTAGGCCGCCCAGGACAAATAAGGGTCATCTGAAACCAGCTGAGCATCTACCTCTACTCAGCGTATGTGGATGTCCCCAGAGAAGAAGATTGAATCAGACAGGCCCCTAGGCCTGAATCAGATTCATTGCTTTCGGTTAAAGGTATCTCTCCTCAGAGGCCTGGTTTCCAATATTAGCATATGGGGATTTCATGAGGCAGCAATCAGAACAAATCTCTTCTCCACATGGGAATTATCCTTTGAAGTTGTCTCAAAACCTCCAGTTAGGAGAATCCTTCAGGGCCTGTGTGCCACTGCCCCATTACAAGGGCTCCATACACACAAAAACACATTAGGACCCATCCACAGGAGAGTCCATTTCAACTGAGCGTATTCGGTTGCTCCCCCAGTTTGAGCAGATCTAACTTGTCTTGTTGCTAGGAGACAATTGGAATGTGAGGTGGCCTACCCCGCCATCCATCCTTAAAACCCTGCTCGGAATCATTGGCCTGGAGCCAACCAACAGATCTCAATTGTCCTGCAGAAGAATCTTTGCAGTTGGGAGCTTCTCAGAACTCCCATCTTGAGAGAACCCCCATGGCCACATTATCACCCCCCGCTTCATAAAGGGGCCATCAGGGACATAAGGTCCAACCTGAGCGATCGTCTGATCCTCACCCTGACTCAGATACACGAGATCTCGGTACAGGTCTGTCGAATGTGCCTGCAATGTCCTCACCCAGAAACCTAAGATAGCTTGTGTCCTCAGACTTCTGTCCACAGACTACTGGCTCAGAAGCCCTCCAGTTTGGCAATCCAGAACTACAATGCAGCACTCTACCTGCCGGGCAGAAGAAATATATTGCCATCTGGGGCTACCTAGAAACCGCAAATGAAGATCAACCTGCACGACACTTGGCTCTACCCAAAATATATAGGATGACCTGGGAAATAATGCACTTTCTGACACAGCCTGAGCCTGGACCTTCCAGGCCCACCTAGACAGCTGGCTACAAACTGAGAAATTCAGATCCCCCATGGCCTTAGGTCGTTACCCTTCCCAACCTCAGTTTTCAGTCTTCAGAACCTAGACCTTATCTCCAATCACTGCCCAGGTTTGAAAATGATGCAGAAATCAGAACTCCTTCCCGATGGCAGGAAAACTTGTGGTTGGCTTGTTGTCCAAGGTTAAGTGTAGTGGAAACCAGTGTGTCCCCTGAGGCCCCGCCATTGCTCGCGGTCCAGATAGGTAGCAAGCACACATTGTGACCCTCAGCCTTAGCGCAGTCCTCAGGTAAGGCCTCTCAGTGGCTGGATGAAGAGACAGCATATTGGGCTTGCCATGCCCCTAGGCCCCAATTTTTAACCATAGTTCGTGTTGTCCCTTCACCCTTCCCCAGGGCTCTGCTTTGGAATTCCTCTTTGGTGGGACACCTGATGTAACAACCCTAAAAGGAGTCCTCCATCCAACAGATTGACGAAAAACAATTGGGATCGGGCCAAATCCACATAGAGCAAAATTCGTCCATGGCCCATGAGGCACATGAGTCCCATTCCACGGCCATCGCTGATACAAAATCCAGAGACAAAAGCCTAAGCAAGCGCCTCAGACTCGCACTATCTTCATATCCTGAAGATGTCTTCTCATGGTTTGTAGATCGGGCCTGCCATACCTACGTCCCCAAACATAATCTGAGTTTGTGTTTTCAGACTTCTGTCCTCAAAGTCCTGGGCCACACACCATCCAGGCTGGGGACCCTGGAGCCACACATTAGGACTGTGCCTACCCAATCCATGGGAATTCTGCCCATTCCATTGTCCAAAATCGTACAAATTAGGAGAACCCTCCAAAGTCCCTGAGGCCATCCCAATAGTATAGGTCGCCCGGACAATAAAGGTCAGTCTGTCACCAGCTGAGCATCTACCTCCACTCATACCCTAGAGGGATGTACCCAGAGAAGAAGATTGAACCAGACAGGACCCTAGGCCAAAATCGGATCCATTGCTTTGGTTTACAGGCATGTCTCCTCAAAACCCTGGATTTCAATACCAGCATTGTGGTTTTCCTGGGGCACCCAGCAGAACAAACCTCGTCTCCACAAGGAAACTTGTGCATATGAGATATGTCAAAAGCTGAGGAGAATAATTCAGGGTCCCGGTGCCACCGCCCCATTCCAAGGCCCTCATGGACACAAACACACATTAGACCCATCCTCAGGAAAGTCCATTTCAACTCAGCCACCCTGGTTGCTCCGGCAGAGCCATCAGATATAAACTGTCTTGTCGCTAGGAGACAATTGGAATGCGAGGCGGGCTTCCCAGGCATCCATCCTCGAACGTTGGTCTGGACTCATCCATATGGGATGTCCTGGAGCTGTGCAGCAGGTCTCAATTGTCCCGCAGAAGGAATCCTAGGAGGGGGCATCCCACCACTCCAAACGTGGGAAAAACTACACGGCCTCGAGATTCGGTTCTCTTCATGAAGGGGCCGTCATGAACAGAAAATCCAAGCTGAGCCAACGTCTGATCCTCTCTCTGACTTCAGATGCATGAGATATTGCTTCAGATCTTCAGGAGGTACATGCCGTGCCCTCGCCCTGAATCCCAAGTCTACCTTGTGTTCTCAGACTACCGTCCTCACAATCCTGGACCCGAAGCCCACAAGTTTGGCAATTCCAGGCCATCATTGCAGCACCCTTCCTGCACTCTAGAAACAAAATATTGCCCAATGAGCTGCCCGGGAACATTAAATGAGAATAAACCTACACGGCACTCGAATGTACCCAAATTATATAGTCTAACCTGGGCAGTAATGCACTGTCTGACAAACCCTGAGCAGGGACTTCCTGAGCAACACCCAGACAGCTGACCGCACCCTGAGCCCATAAGACCCGCCGTGGCCTTAGGTCATCAACTCTTCCCTACCTCAGTTTTCAGGCCTCAGAACCTAGACCTTATCCTCAATCACTGCCCAGGGGTGACTGTGATGCAGAAATCAGAACTCTTCCTTACCCATGGCAAGAAACCTTATGGTTGGCATGTTGTCCAACGTTCAGTGTAGGGGAAACCAGCATTCACCCTGAGGCCCCGCCCATTCTTGAGTACGACGAGGGCATAAACACGCATTGTGACCCTCAGCATGAGTCCTGTCCTCTCAGTGGCTATACCATTAGATGCCATAATGGTTTGACATGTCCAGAGGCCCCAAATTTAAACCAGATTTCTGGTTGTCCAATCGCCCCTCCCCAGGGCTCTACTCTGGAATCCGTCATTTTGTGGGACAACTGAGTTTGAAAAACAAAACATAACAACAACAACAAAAAAAACGGACTTCTTCCCTCCCACAAAATGACCCCAAACTCTTTGGATGGGGCCATACCCCCAGAGAGTAAGACTCGTCCATTTCCCATGAAGTCACCCGGAAAATTCACGACCATGAGTCACATGATATCCAGAGACAAAAACTTGAGCAAGAGCCTCACACTCGCCCTTTTTTCATATCCCGAAGTGTTCTCATCATGGTCCTTAGATCAGTCCTGCCATACCTATGACCCGAAACATAAGCCGAGTTTTTGTTTTCAGACAACTGTCCAAACAGCCCAGGCCTACACACCCTACAGGCCCAGGCCCCTGGAGCCAACATGAGGACTGTACTTGCCCTCTCCAAGGGATTCTGTGTGCCCATTCCAATGGCCACAACCATAATAATAGGATAAACCTCCAAAGTCCCTGAGGCCATCCCAATATTTGTGGCTTCCCAGGACAAACAGGAGCAATCTGAGCCCATCTGAGAACCTACCTGCACTCAAACTCGTAGACTGATAACCGCAGAGGTAAAAAGGAAAGAACAGGCCCCTAGGCCCTAATCAGATCCATTGCTTTGGTTTCCAGGCATCTCTCCTCAGAGGCCTGGATTTCAGTACCAGCATATGGCTGTTTCTTGACTCACCCATCAGAACAAATCTCATCTACACATGGGAAACTTGCACGTGGGAGGTGTGTCAAAGCCTCTTTTTAGGAGAACCCTTCAGGGCCCAAGTGCCACCGCTTCATTCCAAGATCTCCATAGACACAAAATCTTATTAGGACACATGCACGGGAGAGTCCAATTTAACTCAGCATATTCGTTTGCTCCGCGAGATCCAGCAGATATAACTTGTCTTGTTGTTAGGAGACAATTGGAATGCGAGGTGGCCTACCCCGCCATCCATCCTTAGAACCCTGCTCAGAATCATTGGCCTGGAGCCAAACAACAGGTCTCAATTTTCCTGCAGAAGAATCTTTGCAGTTGGGAGCTTCTCACAACTCCCCTCGTGTGAAAACCCCCATGGCCTCGTGATACCCCCCCCCTTCATGAAGGGGCCATCAGGGACATATGGTCCAACCTGAGAAATAGTCTGATCCTCACCTTGACTTCAGATTCACGAGATCTCGATTCAGGTCTGTATATTGTGCCTGCCATGTCCTCACCCAGAAACCTAAGCCTAGCTTGTGTCTTCAGACTTCCGTCCTCAGACTAATGACCCACAAGCCCTCCAGTTTGGCAAACCAAAATTACAATGCAGCACTCTGCTTGCCCTCCAGAAGAAAAACATTGCCCTCTGGGGCTACCCAGAAACCCCAAATGAAGATCAACCTGCACGCCACTTGGCTGTACCCAAAATATATATAGGCTGACCTGGGCAATAATGCCCTTTCTGACAGAACCTGAGCCTGGACCTCCTGGTCCCACCCAGACAGCTTGCCGCTCACTGAGCACATAGGACCAGCCATTGCCTTAGGTCGTTATCTCTTTCCAACCTCGGTTTTCAGGATTCAGATCCTAGACCTTATCTCCAAACACTGCCCAGGTTTGAATATGATGCAGAAATCAGAACTCCTTCCCAATGGCAAGAACCTTGTGGTTGGCTTGTGGTCCAACGTTCAGTGTAGAGGAAACATGTTTGTCCGTAGAGGCCCCGCCATTGTTCGTGGGCCACAGGTGGCAAACTCACATTGTGACCCACAGCCTTAGCCCAGTCCTCAGGTAAGGCATCTCAGTGGCTGGATGAAGAGACAGCATATGAAGAGACAGCATAGGTCCCCAATTTTTAACCATAGTTCGGGTTGTCCCTTCACTCTTCCCCAGGGCTCTGCTTTGGAATTCCTCTTTTGGTGGGACACCTGATGTAACAACCCTGAAAGGTGTACTCCATCCAACAGATTGACGAAAAACAATTGGGATCGGGCCAAATCCACAGAGAGAAGATTCGTCCATGGCCCATGAGGCCTCCTCGACATTCCACGGCCATCGCTGATATAAAATCCAGAGACAAAAGTCTGAGCAAGCGCCTCAGACTCGCACTTTCTTCATATCCTGAAGATGTCTTCTCATGGTTTGTAGATCGGGCCTGCCATACCTACGTCCCCAAACATAAGCTGAGTTTGTGTTTTCAGACTTCTGTCCTCAAAGTCCTGGGCCACACACCATCCAGGCTGGGGACCCTGGAGCCACACATTAGGACTGTGCCTACCCAATCCATGGGAATTCTGCCCATTCCATTGTCCAAAATCGTACAAATTAGGAGAAAACCTCCAAAGTCCCTGAGGCCATTCCAATAGTCTCTTTAGGTCGCCCGGGACAAAAAAGTTCAGTCTGACACCAGCTGAGCATCTACCTCCACTCATACCCTAGATGGATGTCCCTAGTGTAGAAGATTGAACCAGACAGGACCCTAGGCCAAAATCGGATCCATTACTTTGGTTTACAGGCATGTCTCCTCAAAACCCTGGTTTCCAATACCAGCATTGGGCTTTTCCTGAGGCACCCATCAGAAAAAACCTCGTCTCCACAAGGAAACTTGTTCATGGGAGCTATGTCAAAAGCTGAGGAGAATACTTCAGTGTCCCGGTGCCACCGCCCCATTTAAAGGCCCTCATGGACACAAACACACATTAGACCCATACTCAGGAAAGTCCATTTCAAATCAGCCACCCCGGTTGCTCCCGCAGAGCCATCAGATCTAAACTGTCTTGTCGCTAGGAGACAATTGGAATGCGAGGCGGGCTTCCCAGGCATCCATCCTCGAACGGTGGTCTGGACTCATCCATATGGGAAGTCCTGGAGCTGTCCAGCAGGTCTCAATTGTCCCGCAGAAGGAATCCTAGGAGGGGGCATCCCACCACTCCAAACGTGGGAAAACCTCCACGCTCTCGAGAATCCGCTCCCTTCATGAAGGGGCCGTCATGAACAGAAAATCAAAGCTGAGCCAACGTCTGATCCTCACTCTGTCTTCAGATGCATGAGATATTGCTTCAGATCTTCAGGAGGTACATGCCGTGCCCTCGCCCTGAATCCCAAGTCTAGCTTGTGTTCTCAGACTTCCATCCTCACACTCCTGGACCCGAAGCCCACAAGTTTGGCAATTCCGGACCATCATTGCAGCACTCTGCCTGCCCTCTAGAAACAAAATATTGCCCAGTGAGCTGCCCGGGCACATTAAATGAGAATAAACCTACACGACACTCGAATATACCCAAATTATATATTCTAAACTGGGCAGTAATGCAATATCTGACACAACCTGAGCCGGGACCTCCGGAGCAACACCCAGACAGCTGACCGCACACTGAGCACATCAGACACGCCATGGCCTCATCTCTGCACTACCTCAGTTTTCAGGCTTCAGAACCTAGACCTTATCTCCAATCACTGCCCAGGGGTGACTCTGATGCAGAAATCAGAACTCCTGCTTACCCATGGCAAGAAACCATGTGGTTGCCATGTTGTCCTACGTTCAGTGTAGGAGAAACCAGCATTCACCCTGAGGTCATGCCCATTCTAGAGCGACGAGGGCATAAACACGCATTGTGACACTCAGCGTGATTCCTGACCTCTAGTAAATCTCAGTTGCTGGATCATTGGATGTTAATGCTTTGGTTTCGAGGCATCTCTCCTCAGAGGCCTGGATTTCAATAACAGCATATGGCTGTTTCTTGACTCACCATCAGAACAAATGTCATCTACACATGGGAAACTTGCACGATGGAGCTGTGTGAAAGCCTCTCTTTAGGAGAACCCTTCAGTGCCCCAGTGCCACCGCTTCATTCCAAGGTCTCCATAGACAGAAAATCATATTAGGTTATATCCACGGGAGACTCCATTTCAACTCAGCCTCCTCGGTTGCTCCCCCAGATGCAGCAGATCTAACCTGTCTTTTTGCGTGGAGACAATTGGAATGCGAGGTGGGCTACCCAGCCATCCATCCTTAGAATCCTTCTCGGAATCGTTGTCCTGGAGCCAATCAACAGGTCTCAATTGTCCTGCAGAAGAATCTTTGCAGTTGGGAGGTTCTCACAACTCCCATCGTGGGAAAATCCCCATGGCCTCGTGATCCACCCCCCTTTCAAGAAGGGGCCATCAGAGACAGAATGTCCAACCTGAGCGATCGTATGATCCTCGCCGTGACTTCAGACGCACGAGATCTCGATTCAGGTCTGTAGATTGTGCCTGCCATATCCTCACTCAGAAACCTAGGCCTAGCTTGGGTTCTCAGACTTCCGTCCTCAGACTACTGGCCCACAAGCCCTGCAGTTTGGCAATCCAGAACTACAATTCAACACTCTGCCTGCCCTCCAGAAGAAAAAACATTGTCCTCGAGGGCTACCTGAAAACCCCAATGAGGATCAACCTGCACGCCATTCGGCTCTACCACAAATAATAGGCTGTCTTGGGCACAAATGCCCTTTCTGACACAGCCTGAGCCTGGACCTCCTGGCCCCACCCAGACAGCTGGCCGCACACGGAGCACATCGGTACCGCCATGGCCTTAGATCGTCATCTCTTCTCATCCTCGGTTTTCAGGCTTCAGAACCTAGACCTTATCTCCAATCACTGCCCGGGTTTGAAAATCATGCAGAAATCAGAACTCTTTCCCCATGGCAAGAAACCTTGTGGTTGGCATGTTGTCCAAGGTTCAATGTAGTTGAAACCAGTGTGGCCCATGAGGCCCCGCCCATGCTTGCGGGCCACATTGGTCACAAACACACATTGTGACCTTCAGCCTGAGCCCAGTCCTCAGGTAAGGCCTCTCAGTGGCTGGATGGAGAGACAGCATATTGGGCTTGCCATGCCGCCAGGCCCCAATTTTTAACAATAGTTCAGGTTGTACCTTAACTCTTCCCCAGGGCTCTGCTTTTGAATTCCTCTTTTGGTGTGACACCTGAGGTATCAAACCTGAAAGGAGGCCTCCCATCCCACAGATTGACGAAACACAATTGGGATCGGGCCAAGTCCACAGAGAGCAAGATTCGTCCATGGCCCATGAGGCCTCCCCAACATTCCACGGCCATCGCTGATACAAAATCCAGAGACAAAAGCCTGAGCATGCGCCTCAGACTCGCTCATTCTTCATATCCTGAAGAGTTCTTCAGATAAGAACCTACACGGCACTCGAATGCACCCAAAATATATAGTCTAACCTGGGCACTAATGCACTCTCTGACAACCTGAGCCCGGACCTCGTGACCAACACCTAGACAGCTGACCGCACATTGAGCACATCAGACCTGCCATAGCCTTAGGTCATCATCTCTTACCTACCTCAGTTTTCTGGCTTCAGAACCTAGACCTTACCTCTAATCAATACCCAGGGGTGACTGTGATGCAGAAATCAGAACTCTTCCTTACCCATGGCAAGAAACCTTGTGGTTGGCATGTTGTCCAACGTTCAGTGTAGGAGAAACCAGCATTCACCCTGAGGCTCCGCCCATTCTTGAGTGCGACGAGGGCATAAACACGCATTGTGACCCTCAGCGTGAGTCCTGTCCTCTAGTACGTCCTCTCATTGGCTGGACCATTAGATGTCATGATGGGCTTGACATGTCCCTAGGCCCCAATTTTTAACCAGATTTCTGGTTGTCCAGTCGCCCATCCCCAGGGCTCTACTCTGGAATCCCTCATTTGGTGGGACACCTGAGGTTGAAAAACAAAAAACAAAACAAATCAACAACAACAGAACAACGGACTTCGTCCATCCCACAGAATGACCCCAAACTCTTTGGACGGGACCAAACCCCCAGAGAGTAAGACTCGTACATTTCCCATGAAGTCACCAGGAAATTTCACGACCATGAGTGACACGATATCCAGAGACAAAAACTTGAGCAAGAGGCTCACACTCGCCCTTTTTTCATATCCTGAAATGTTCTCCTCATGGTCTGTAGATCAGTCCTGCGATACCTATGACCCGAAACATAAGCCGAGTTTGTGTTTTCAGACAACTGTCCAAAGAGCCCTGGCCTACACACCCTATAGGCTCAGGGCCCCTGTAGCCAAACCTGACGACAGTGCTTGCCCTCTAGAAGGGAATTGTATGTGCCCATTCCAATGGCCACAACCCTACTTAGGATTAAACCTCCAAAGTCCCTGAGGCCATCCCAATATTTGTGGCTTCCCAGGACAAACAGGGGCAATCTGGGCCCATATGAGCACCTACCTGCACTCAGACCCGTAGACTGATGTCCCGAGGTAAAAAGGAACGAACAGGTCCCTAGGCACCTATCGGATCCATTGCTTTGGTTTTCCAGGCATCTCTCCTCAGGGACCTGGATTTCAATAACAGCATATCGCTGTTTCTGAACTCACCCATCGGAACAAATCTCATCTACACATGGGAAACTTGCATGATGGAGCTGTGTGAATACCTCTCTTTAGGAGAATCCTTCAGGGCCCTAGTGCCACCGCTTCATTCCAAGGTCTCCGTAGACACAAAATCATATTAGGACACATCCACGGGAGAGTCCATTTCAACTCAGCCTCCTCGGTTGCTCCCCCAGATCCAGCAGATCTAACCTGTCTTGTTGCTTGGAGATAATTGGAATGCGAGGTGGGCTAGCCAGCCATCCATCCTTAGAACCCTGCTCGGAATCGTTGTCCTGGAGCCAACCAACAGGTCTCAATTGTCCTGCAGTAGAATCTTTGCAATGGGAGCTTCTCACAACTCCCATCGTGGGAAAATCCCCATTGCCTCGTGATCCACCCCCCTTTCAAGAAGGGGCCATCAGGGACAGAATGTCCAACCTGAGCGATCGTCTGATCCTCGCCCTGACTTCAGACGCCTGAGATTTCGATTCAGGTATGTAGAGTGTGCCTGTCATATCCTCACTCAGAAACCTATGCCTAGCCTGGGTTCTCATACTTCCGTCCTCAGACTACTGGCCCACAAGCCCTCCAGTTTGGCAATCCAGAACTACAATGCAGCACACTGCCTGCCCTCCAGAAGAAAAACATGGCCCTGGGGCTACCCAGAAACCCCCCCATGAGGATCAACCTGCACGCCATTCGCCTGTAACCCAAATAATAGGCTGTCCTGGGCACTAATACTCTTCCTGACACAGCCTGAGCCTGGACCTCTGGCCCCACTCAGACAGCTATCCGCACACGGAGCACATCGGCCCCGCCATGGCCTTAGGTCGTCATCTCTTCTCAACCTCGGTTTTCAAGCTTCAGAATCTAGACCTTATCCCCAATCACTGTCCGGGTTTGAAAATGATGCAGAAATCAGAACTCTTTCCCCATGGCAAGAAACCTTGTGGTTGGCATGTTGTCCAAGTTTCAGTGTAGTTGAAACCAGTGTGGCCCATGAGGCCCCGCCCATGATTGCGGGCCACATTGGTCATAAACACACATTGTGACCCTCAGCCTGAGCCCAGTCCTCAGGTAAGGCCTCTCAGTGGCTGGATGGAGAGACAGCATATTGGGCTTGCCATGCCCCTAGGCCCCAATTTTTAACCATAGTTCGGGTTGTCCCTTCACTCTTCCCCAGGGCTCTGCTTTGGAATTCCTCTTTTGGTGGGACACCTGAGGTAACAAACCTGAAAGGAGTCCTCCCATCCCACAGTTTGACGGAAAACAATTGGGATCGGGCCAAGTCCACAGAGGGCAGGATTCGTCCATGGCCCATGAGGCCTCCCCAACATTCCACGGCCATTGCTGATACAAAATCCAGAGACAAAAGCCTGAGCACGCGACTCAGACTCGCTCATTCTTCATATCCTGAAGAGTTCTTCAGATAAGAACGTACAAGGCACTCGAATGCACCCAAAATATATAGTCTAACCTGGGCACTAATGCACTGTCTTACAACCTGGGCCCGGACCTCGTGACCAACACCCAGACAGCTGACCGCACACTGAGCACATCAGACCCGCCATGGCCTTAGGTCATCGTCTCTTCCCTACCTCAGTTTTCAGGCTTCAGAACCTAGACCTTATCTCCAATCACTGCCCAGCGGTGACTGTGATGCAGAAATCAGAACTCTTTCCTTACCCATGGCAAGAAACCTTATGTTTGGCATGTTGTCCAACGTTCAGTGTAGGAGAAACTAGCATTCACCCTGAGGCTCCGCCCATTCTTGAGTGAAACGAGGGCATAAACACGCATTGTGCCCCTCAGTGTGAGTCCTGTCCTCTAGTACGTCCTCTAAGTGGCTGGACCATTAGATGACATCATGGGGTTGACATGTCCCTAGGCCCCAATTTTTAACTAGATTTCTGGTTGTCCAGTCGCCCCTCCCCGGCCTCTACTCTGGAATCCCTCATTTGGTGGGACACCTGAGGTTGAAAAACAAAACAAAACAAATCAACAGCAACAGAACAATGGACTTCTTCCATCCGAAATTTCACTACCATGGCTGACACGATATCCAGAGACAAAAACTTGAGCAAGAGACTCACACTCGCCCTTTTTTCATATCCCGAAGAGTTCTCCTCATGGTCTGTAGATAAGTCCTGCCATACCTATGACCCGAAACATAAGCCGAGTTTGTGTTTTCAGACAACTCTCCAAACAGCCCTGGCCTACACACCCTACAGGTTCCGGCCCCTGGAGCCAAAACTGACGACTGTGATTGCCCTCTCCAAGGGAATTTATTCTGCCCATTCCAATGGCCACAACCCTCCTAAGAGTATAAACCTCCATGTCCCTGAGGCCATCGCAATATTTGAGGCATCCCAGGAAAAATGGGGCAATCTGGGCCCATCTGAGCACAACCGGCACTCAGACCCGTAGACTGATATGCCACGAGGTAGAAAGGAACGAACAGGCCCCTAGGCACCTATCGGATTCATTGCTTTGTTTTCTAGGCATCTCTCCTCAGAGGCCTGGATTTCAATAACAGCATATGGCTGTTTCTTGACTCACCCATCAGAACAAATCTCATCTACACATGGGAAAATTGCACAATATTGCTGTGTGAAAGCCTCTCTTTAGGAGAACCCTTCAGGGCCCCAGTGCCACCGCTTCATTCCAAGGTCTCCATAGACACAAAATCATATTAGGACACATCCACGGTAGAGTCCATTTCAACTCAGCCTCCTCGGTTGCTCCCCTAGATCCAGCAGATTTAACCTGTCTTGTAGCTTGTAGACAATTGGAATGCGAGGTGGGCTACCCAGCCATCCATCCTTAGAACCCTGCTAGGAAACGTTGTCCTGGAGCCAACCAACAGGTCTCAATTGTCCTGCAGAAGAATATTTGCAGTTGGGAGCTTCTCACAACTCCCATCGTGGGAAAACCCCCATGTCCTCGTAATCCAGCCTCCCTTCAAGACGGGGCCATCAGGGACAGACTGTCCAACCTGAGCGATCGTCTGATCCTCGCCCTGACTTCAGATGCACGAGATCTCATTTCAGGTCTGTAGATTGTGCCAGCCATATCCTCACCCAGAAACCTAGGCCCAGCTTGGGTTCTCAGAATTCCGTCCTCAGACTACTGGCCCACAAGCCCTCCAGTTTCGCAATCCAGAACTACAATGCAGCACTCTGCCTGCCCTCCAGAAGAAAAATATTGCCCTCTGGGGCTACCCAGAAATCCCAAATGAGGATCAAAGGGGCACACCATTCGGCTGTAACCCAAATATATAGGCTGACCTGGGCACTAATGCCCTTTCTGACACAGCCTGATCCTGGACCTCCTGGCCCCACACAGACGGCTGGCCGCACACTGAGCACATCGGACCCGCCATGGCCTTAGGTCGTCATCTCTTCTCAACCTCGGTTTTCAGGCTTCA
The DNA here is from genome assembly GCF_011764305.1 of Mustela putorius furo. Classification (NCBI taxonomy): domain Eukaryota; kingdom Metazoa; phylum Chordata; class Mammalia; order Carnivora; family Mustelidae; genus Mustela; species Mustela putorius. The sequence goes on along the minus strand of NW_025422241.1, from coordinate 129,229 downwards.
GAACCTAGACCTTATCTCCAATCACGGCCCGGGTTTGAAAATGATGCAGATATCAGAACTCTTTCCTAATGGCAAGACACGTTGTGGTTGGCATGTTGTCCAAGATTCAGTGTAGTTGAAACCAGTGTGTCCCATGAGACCCCGCCCAAGCTTGCGGGCCACATTGGTCACAAAAACACATTTTGACCCTCAGCCTGAGTCCAGTCCTCAGGTAAGGCCTCTCAGTGGCTGGATGGAAAGACAGCATATTGCCTTGCCATGCCCCTAGGCTCCAATTCTTAACCATAGTTCGGGTTGTTCCTTCACTCTTCTCCAGGGCTCTTCTTTGGAATTCCTCTTTTGGTGGGACACCTGAGGTAACAAACCTGAAAGGAGTCCTCCCATCCCACAGATTGACGAAAAACAATTGGGATCGGGGCAAGTCCACAGAGAGCAAGATTCTTCCATGGCCCATGAGGCCTCCCCAAAATGCCACGGCCATCGCTGATAAAAAATCCAGAGACAAAAGCCTGAGCATGCGCCTCAGGCTCGCTCATTCTTCATATCCTGAAGAGTTCTTCAGATAAGAACCTACACGGCACACGAATGTACCCAAAATATATAGTCTAACCTGGGCACTAATGCACTGTCTGACAACCTGAGCCCGGACCTCGTGATCAACACCCAGACAGCTGAACGCACACTGAGCACATCAGACCCGCCATGGCCTTAGGTCATCATCTCTTCCCTACCTCAGTTTTCAGGCTTCAGAACCTATACCTAATCTCCAATCACTTCCCAGCAGTGACTGTGATGCAGAAATCAGAACTCTTCCTTACCCATGGCAAGAAACCTTGTGGTTGGCATGTTGTCCAACGTTCAGTGTAGAAGAAACTAGCATTCACCCTGAGGCCCCGCCCATTCCTGAGTGCGACGAGGGCATAAAAAGCATTGTGACCCTCAGCGTGAGTCCTGTCCTCTAGTACGTCCTCTCAGTGGATGGACCATTAGATGTCATAATGGGCTTGACATGTCCCTAGGCCCCAATTTTTAACCAGATTTCTGGTTGTCCAGTCGCCCCTCCCCAGGGCTCTACTCTATAATCCCTCGTTTGGTGGGACACTTGAGGTTGAAAAACCAAACAAAACAAATCAACAGCAACAGAACAATGGACTTTTTCCATCCCACAGAATGACCCCAAACTCTTTGGCCGGGGCCAACCCCCAGAGAGTAAGACTCATCCATTTCCCATGAAGTCACCCGGAAATTTCACGACCACGAGAGACACAATATCCAGAGACAAAAACTTGAGCAGAGCCTCACACTCGCCCTTTTTTCATATCCCGAAGAGGTCTCCTCATGGTCTGTAGATCAGTCATGCCATACCTATAACCCGAAACATAATCCGAGTTTGTGTTTTCAGACAACTGTCCAAAGATCCCTGACCAACACACCCTACAGTCTCAGGCCCCTGGAACCAAACCTGACGACTGTGATTGCCCTCTGCAAGGGAATTGTATCTGCCCATTCCAATGGTCACAACCCTCCTAAGAGTATAAAACTCCAAAGTCCTTGATGCCATCCCAATATTTTTGGCTTCCCAGGATAATGGGGCAATCTGGGCCCATCTGAGCACCTACTGACACTCAGACCCGTAGACTGATATGCCCAGAGGTAAAAAGAAATGAATAGGCCCCTGGGCACCTATCGGATCCATTGCTTTGGTTTCCAGGCATCTCTCCTCAGCGGCCTGGATTTCAATAACATCATATGGATTTCTTGACTCACCCATCAGAACAAATCTCATCTACACATGGGAAACTTGCACGATGGAGCTATGTGAAAGCCTTTTTAGAGGAACACTTCAGGGCCCCAGTGCCACCGCTTCATTCCAAGGTCTCCATAGACACAACATCATATTAGGACACATCCACGGGAGAGTCCATTTCAACTCAGCATCCTCGCTTGCTCCCCCAGATCCAGCAGATCTATCCTGTCTTGTTGCTCGGAGACAATTGGAATGCGAGGTGGGCTACCCAGCCATCCATCCTTAGAACCCTGCTCGGAATCGTTGTCCTGGAGCCAACCAACAGGTCTCAATTGTCCTGCAGTAGAATCTTTGCAGTTGGGAGCTTCTCACAACTCCCATCGTGGGAAAATCCCCATGGCCTCGTGATCCACCCCCCTTTCAAGAAGGGGCCATCAGGGACAGAATGTCCAACCTGAGCCATCGTGCTATGCTCGCCCTGACTTCAGATGCACGAGATCTCGATTCAGGTCTGTAGATTGTGCCTGCCATATCCTCACCCAGAAACCGAGGCCTAGCTTGGTTTCTCAGACCTCCGTCCTCAGACTACTGGCCCACAAGCCCTCCAGTTTGGCAATCGAGAACTACAAAGCAGCACTTTGCCTGCCCTCCATAGAAACACATTGCCCTCTGGGGCTACCCAGAAACCTCAAATGAGGATCAACGGGGCACACCATTCGGCTGTACCCCAAATATATAGGCTGACCTGGGCACTACTGCCCTTTCTGACACAGCCTGATCCTGGAACTCCTGGCCCCACCCAGACAGCTGGTCGCAAACTGAGCACATCGGACCTGCCATGGCCTTAGGTCGTCATCTCTTCTCAACCTCGGTTTTCAGGCATCAAAACCTAGACCATATCTCCAATCACGGCCCGGGTTTGAAAATGATGCAGAAATCAGAACTCTTTCCCCATGGCAAGAAACCTTGTGGTTGGCATGTTGTCCAAGGTTCAGTGTAGTTGAAACCAGTGTGGCCCATGAGGCCCCGCCCTTGCTTGCGGGCCACATTGGTCACAAACTCACATTGTGACCCTCAGCCTGAGCCCAGTCCACAGGTATGGCCTCTCACTGGCTGGATGGAGAGACAGCATATTGGGCTTGCCATGCCCCTAGGCCCCAATTTTTAACCATAGTTCGGGTTGTCCCTTCACTCTTCCCCAGGGCTCTGCTTTGGAATTCCTCTTTTGGTGGGACACCTGAGGTAACAAACCTGAAAGGAGTCCTCCCATCCCACAGATTGACGAAAAAGAATTGGGATCGGACCAAGTCCACAGAGAGCAAGATTCGTAAATAGCTCATGAGGCCTCCCCAACATTCCACGGCCATCGCTGATACAAAATCCAGTGACAAAAGCCTGAGCAAGCGCCTCAGACTCGCTCATTCTTCATATCCTAAAGAGTTCTTCAGATAAGAACCAATAGGGCACTGGAATGCACCCAAAATATATAGTCTAACCTGGGCACTAATGCACTGTCTGACAACCTGAGCCTGGACCTCGTGACCAACACCCAGACAGCTGACCGCACACTGAGCACATCAGAAGCGCCATGGCCTTGGGTCATCATCTCTTCCCTACCTCAGAGTTCAGGCTTCAGAACCTAGACCTTATCTCCAATCGCTGCCCAGGGGTGACTGTGATGCAGAAATCAGAACTCTTCCTTACCCATGGCAAGAAACCTTGTGGTTGGCATGTTGTCCAACGTTCAGTGTAGGAGAAACCAGCATTCACTCTGAGGCCCCGCCCATTCTTGAGTGCGACGAGGGCATAAACACGCATTGTGACCCTCAGCGTGAGTCCTGTCCTCTCGTACGTCCTCTCAGTGGCTGGACCATTAGATGTCATGATGGGCTTGACATGTCCCTAGGCCCCAATTTTTAACCAGATCTGGTTGTCCAGTCGCCCCTCCCCAGGGCTCTACTCTGGAATCCTTCATTTGGTGGGACACCTGAGGTTGAAAAACAAAACAAAAACAAATCAACAACAGAACAACGGACTTCTTCCATCCCAGAGAATGACCCCAAACTCTTTGGACGGTGCCAACCCCCAGAGAGTAAGACTCATCCATTTCCCATGAAGTCACCCGGAAATTTCACGACCATGAGAGACACGATATCCAGAAACAAAAACTTGAGCAGAGCATCACACTCGCCCTTTTTTTCATATCCCGAAGAGTTCTCCTCATGGTCTGTAGATCAGTCATGCCATACCTATGACCCGAAACATAAGCTGAGTTTGTGTTTTTCAGACAACTGTCCAAAGAGCCCTGACCAACACACCCTACAGTCTCAGGCCCCTGGAACCAAACCTGACGACTGTCATTGCCCTCTGCAAGGGAATTGTATCTGCCCATTCCAATGGTCACAAACACTCCTAAGAGTATAAAACTCCAAAGTCCTTGATGCCATCTCAATATTTGTGGCTTCCCAGGATAATGGGGCAATCTGGGCCCATCTGAGCACCTACAGACACTCAGACCCGTAGACTGATATGCCCAGAGGTAAAAAGAAATGAATAGGCCCCTGGGCACCTATCGGATCCATTGCTTTGGTTTCCAGGCATCTCTCCTCAGCGGCCTGGATTTCAATAACATCATATGGCTTTCTTGACTCACCCATCAGAACAAATCTCATCTACACATGGGAAACTTGCACGATGGAGCTATGTGAAAGCCTTTTTAGAGGAACACTTCAGGGCCCCAGTGCCACCGCTTCATTCCAAGGTCTCCATAGACACAACATCATATTAGGACACATCCACGGGAGAGTCAATTTCAACTCAGCCTCCTCGCTTGCTCCCCCAGATCCAGCAGATCTATCCTGTCTTGTTGCTCGGAGACAATTGGAATGCGAGGTGGGCTACCCAGGCATCCATCCTTAGAACCCCTGCTCGGAATCGTTGTCCTGGAGCCAACCAACAGGTCTCAATTGTCCTGCAGTAGAATCTTTGCAGTTGGGAGCTTCTCACAACTCCCATCGTGGGAAAATCCCCATTGCCTCGTGATCCACCCCCCTTTCAAGAAGGGGCCATCAGGGACAGAATGTCCAACCCGAGCCATCGTCTATGCTCGCCCTGACTTCATATGCACGAGATCTCAATTCAGGTCTGTAGATTGTGCCTGCCATATCCTCACCCAGAAACCGAGGCCTAGCTTGGTTTCTCAGACCTCCGTCCTCAGACTACTGGCCCACAAGACCTCCAGTTTGGCAATCCATAACTAAAATGCAGCAATCTGCCTGCCCTCCAGAAGAAAAAAAATTGCCCTCTGGGGCTACCCAGAAACCCCAAATGAGGATAAACGGGGTACACCATTCGGCTGTACCCCAAATATATAGGCTGACCTGGGCACTACTGCCCTTTCTGACACAGCCTGATCCTGGAACTCCTGGCCTCACTCAGACAGCTGGCCGCACATGAGCACATCGGACCCGCCATGTCCTTAGGGTCGTCATCTCTTCTCAACCTCGGTTTTCAGGCATCAGAACCTAGACCATATATCCAATCACGGCCCGGGTTTTTGAAAATGATGCAGAAATCAGAACTCTTTCCCCATGGCAAGAAACCTTGTGGTTGGCATGTTGTCCAAGATTCAGTGTAGTTTAAACCAGTGTGGCCCATGAGGCCCCGCCCATGCTTGCGGGCCACATTGGTCACAAACACACATTGTGACCTTCAGCCTGAGCCCAGTCCTCAGGTAAGGCCTCTGGGTGGCTGAATGGAGAGACGTCATATTGGGCTTGCTATGCCCCTAGGCCTCAATTTTTAACCATATTTAGGGTTGTCCCTTCACTCTTCCCCAGAGCTCTGCTTTGGAATTCCTCTTTTGGTGGGACACCTGAGGTAACAAACCTGAAAGGAGTCCTCCCATCCCAAGAATGACGAAAAAAAATTGGGATCGGGCCAAGTCCACAGAGAGCAAGATTCGTCCATGGCCCATGAGGCCTCCCGATAATTCCATGGCCATCGCTGATACAAAATCCAGAGACAAAAGCCTGAGCATGCGCCTCAGACTCGCTATATCTTCATATCCTGAAGAGTTCTTCAGATAAGAACGTACACGGCACTCGAATGCACCCGAAATATATAGTCTAACCTGGGCACTAATGCACTGTCTGACAACCTGAGCCCGGACCTCGTGACCAACACCCAGACAGCTGACCGCACACTGAGCACATCAGACCCGCCATGGCCTTAGGTCATCATCTCTTCCCTACCTCAGTTTTCAGGCTTCAGAACCTAGACCTTATCTCCAATCACTGCCCAGGGGTGACTGTGATGCAGAAATCAGAGCTCTTCCTTACCCATGGCAAGAAACCTTGTGGTTGGCATGTTGTCCAACGTTCAGTGTAGGAGAAACCAGCATTCACCCTGAGGCCCCGTCCATTCTTGAGTGCGACGATGGCATAAACACGCATTGTGACCCTCAGCCTGAGTCCTGTCCTCTAGTACATCCTTTCAGTGGCTGTACCATTAGATGTCATAATGGGCTTGACATGTCCCAAGGCCCCAATTTTTAACCAGATTTCTGGTTGTCCTGTCGTGCCTCCCCAGGGCTCTACTCTGGAATCCATCATTTGGTGGGACATCTGAGGTTGAAAAACAAAACAAAACAAATCAACAGCAACAGAACAACGGACTTCTTCCATCCCACAGAATGACCCCAAACTCTTTGGACGGGGCCAAACAACAAGCGAGTAAGACTCGTCCATTTCCCATGAAGACACCCGGAAATTTCACGACCATGAGTGACACGATATCCTGAGACAAAAACTTGAGGAAGAGTCTCACACTTGCCCCTTTTTCATATACCGAAGAGTTCACCTCATGGTCTGTAGATCAGTCCTGCCATACCTATGACCCCAAATATAAGCCGAGTTTGTGTTTTCAGACAACTGTCCAAATAGCCCTGGCCTACACACCCTATAGGCTCAGGCCCCTGGAGCCAAACCTGACGACTGTGCTTGCCCTCTCCAAGGGAATTGTATGTGCCAAATCCAATGGCCACAACCCTACTAATAGGATAAACCTCAAAGTCCTTGAGGCCATCCCAATATTTGTGGTTTCCGAGGACAAACAGGGGCAATCTGGGCACATCGGAGCACCTACCGGTACTCAGACCCATAGACTGTTGTCCCCAGAGGTAAAAAGGAATGAACAGGCCCCTAGGCACCTATCGGATCCATTGTTTTGGTTTCCAGGCATCTCTCCTCAGAGGCCTGGATTTCAATAACAGCATATGGCTGTTTCTTGACTCACCCATCAGACAAATCTCATCTACACATGGGAAACTATACGAAGGAGCTGTGTGAAAGCCTCTCTTTAGGAGAACCCTTCAGGGCCCCAGGGCCACTGCTTCATTCCAAGGTCTCCATAGATACAAAATCATATTAGGACACATCCACGGGAGAGTCCATTTCAACTCAGCCTCCTCGGTTGCTCCCCCAGATATAGCAGATCTTACCTGTCTTGTTGCTTGGAGACAATTGGAATGCGAGGTGGGCTACCCAGCCATCCATCCTTAGAACCCAGCTCGGACTCGTTGTCCTAGAGCCAATCAACAGGTCTCAATAGTCCTGCAGAAGAATCGTTGCAGTTGGGAGCTTCTCACAACTCCCATCGTGGGAAAACCCCCATGGCCTCGTGATCCACCCCCCCTTCAAGAAGGGGCCATCAGGGACAGAATGTACAACCGGAGCGATCGTCTGATCCTCGCCCTGACTTCAGATGCATGAGATCTCGATTCAGGTCTGTAGATTGTGCCTGCTATATCCTCACCCAGAAACCTAGGCCTAGCTTGGGTTCTCAGAATTCCGTACTCAGACTACTGGCCCACAAGCCCTCCAGATTTGCAATCCAGAACTACAATGCAGCACACTGCCTGCCCTCCAGAAGGAAAACATTGCCCTCTGGGGCTACCCAGAAACCCCAAATGAGGAACAACGGGGCACGCCATTCGGCTGTACCCCAAATATATAGGCTGACCTGGGCACTAATGCCCTTTCTGACACAGCCTGATCCTGGACCTCCTGGCCCCACCCACACACCTGGCCGCACACTGAGCACATTGGACCCCTCATGGCCTTAGGTCGTCATTTCCTCTCAACCTCGGTTTTCAGGCTTCAGAACCTAGACCTTATCTCCAATCACTGCCCATGTTTGAAAATGATGCAGAAATCAGACTCTTTCCCCATGGCAAGAAACCTTGTGGTTGGCATGTTGTCCAAGGTTCAGTGTAGTTGAAACCTGTGTGACCCATGAGGCCCCGCCCATGCTTGCGGGCCACATTGGGCACAAACACACATTGTGACCCTCAGCCTGAGCCCATTCCTCAGGTAAGGCCTCTCGCTGGCTGGATGGAGAGACAGCATATTGGGCTTGCCATGCCCCTAGCCCCCAATTTTTAACCATAGTTCGGGTTGTCCCTTCAATCTTCACCAGGTCTCTGCTTTGGAATTCCTCTTTTGGTGGGACACCTGAGGTAACAAACCTGAAAGGAGTCCTCCCATCCCACAGATGGACTGAAAACAATTGGGATCGCGCCAAGTCCACAGAGAGCAAGATTCGTCCATGGCTCATGAAGCCTCCCCAACATTCCACGGCCATCGCTGATACAAAATCCAGAGACAAAAGCCTGAGCACACGCCTCAGACTCGCTCATTCTTCATATCCTGAAGAGTTCTTCAGATAAGAACCTACACGGCACTCGAATGCACCCAAAATATATAGTCTAAACTGGGCACGAATGCACTGTGTGACAACCCGAGCCCTGACCTCGGGACCAACACCCAGACAGCTGACCGCACACTGAGCACATCAGACCCGCCATGACATTAGGTCATCATCTCTTCCCTACCTCAGTTTTGAGGCTTCAGAACCTAGACCTTATCTCCAATCACTGCCCAGGGGTGACTGTGATGCAGAAATAAGAACACTTCCTTACCCATGGCAAGAAACCTTGTGGTTGGCATGTTGTCCAACGTTCAGTGTAGGAGAAACCAGCATTGCCCCCCTGAGGCCCCCGCCCATTCTTGAGTGCGATGAGGGCATAAACACGCATTGTGACCCGCAGCGTGAGTCCTGTCCTCTAGTACGTCCTCTCAGTGGCTGAACCATTAGATGTCATAATGGGCTTGACATGTCCCAAGGCCCCTATTTTTAACCATATTTCTGGTTGTCCAGTCGCCCCTCCCCATGGCTCTACCTGGAATCCCTCATTTGGTGGGACACCTGAGGTTGAAAAACAAAACAAAACAAATCAACAACAACAGAGCAACGGACTTCTTCCATCCCACAGAGTGACCCAAACTCTTTGGACGGGGCCAAACCCCCAGAGAGTAAGACTCGTCCATTTCCCATGAAGTCACCCGGAAATTCCACGACCATGAGTGACACGATACCAAGAGACAAAAACTTGAGCAAGAGCCTCACACTCGCCCCTTTCTCATATCCCGAGGAGTTCTCCTCATGGTCTGTAGATCAGTCCTGCCATACCTATGACCCGAAACATAAGCCGAGTTTGTGTTTACAGACAACTGTCCAAACAGCCCTGGCCTACACACCCTACAGGCTCAGGCACCTGGAGCCAAACATGACGACTGTGCTGGCCCTCTCCAAGGGAATTGTATCTGCCCACTGCAATGGCCACAACCGTACTAATAGGATAAACCTCCAAAGTCCCTGAGGCCATCCCAATATTTGTGGCTTCACATGACAAACAGGGCCAATCTGGGCATATCTAAGCACCTACCGGCACTCAGACCCGTAGACTGATGTCCCCATAGGTAAAAAGGAACGATCAGGCCCCTAGGCACATATCGGATCCACTGCTTTGGTTTCCAGACATCTCTCCTTAGAGGCCTGGATTTCAATAACAGCATATGGCTGTTTCTTGACTCACCCATCAGAACAAATCTCATCTACACATGGGAAACTTGCATGATGGAGCTGTGTGAAAAGCCTCTCTTTTGGAGAACGCTTCAGGGCCCCAGTGAAACTGCTTCATTCCAACGTCTCCATAGACACAAATTCATATATTAGGACACATCCACGGGAGAGTCCATTTCAACTCAGCCTCCTCAGTTGCTCCCCCAGATCCAGCAGATCTAACCTGTCTTGTTGCATGGAGACAATTGGAATGCGAGTTGGGCTACCCAGCCATACATCCTTAGAACACTGCTCGGAATCGTTGTCCTGGAGCCAACCAACAGGTCTCAATTGTCCTGCAGAAGAATCTTTGCAGTTGGGAGCTTCTCACAACTCCCATCGTGGGAAAACACCCATTGCCTCGTGATCCACCCCCCCTTAAAGAAGGGGCCATCAGGGACAGAATGTCCAACCTGAGCGATCGTCTGACCATCGCCCTGACTTCAGATGCATGAGTTCTCGATTCAGGTCTGTAGATTGTGCCTGCTATATCCTCACCCAGAAACCTAGACCTAGCTTGGGGTTCTCAGAATTCCGTCCTCACACTACTGGCCCACAAGCCCTCCAGATTGGCAATCCAGAACTACAAAGCAGCACTCTGCCTGCCCTCCAGAAGAAAAACATTGCCTTCTGGGGCTACCCAGAAACCCCAAATGGCGATCAACGGGGCACGCCATTCGGCGGTACCCCAAATATATAGGCTGACCAGGGCACTAATGCCCTTCCTGACACAGCCTGATCCTGGACCTCCTTGCCCCACCCAGACAGCTGGCCGCACACTGAGCACATTGGACCCCTCATGGCCTTAGGTCGTCATCTCCTCTCAAACTCGGTTTTCTGGCATCAGAACCTAGACCTTATCTCCAATCATGGCACAGTTTGAAAATGATGCAGAAATCAGAACTCTTTCCCCATGGCAAGAAACCTTGTGGTTGGCATGTTGTCCAAGGTTCAGTGTAGTTGAAACCAGTGTGACCCATGTGGCCCCGCCCATGCTTGCGGGCCACATGGGTCACAAACACAAATTGTGACCCTCAGCCTGAGCCCAGTCCTCAGGTAAGGCCTCTCAGTGGCTGGATGGAGAGACAGCACATTGGGCTTGCCTTGCCCCTAGGCACCAATTTTTAACAATAGTTCGTGTTGTCCCTTCACTCTTCCCCAGGGCTCTGCTTTGAAATTCCTCTTTTGGTGGGACACCTGAGGTAACAAACCTGAAAGAAGTCCTACCATCCAACAGATTGACGAAAAACAATTGGGATCGTGCCAAATACACAGAGAGCAAGATTCGTCCCTGGCCCATGAGGCCTCCCCAACATTCCACGGCCATCGCTGATACAAAATCCAGAGACAAAAGCCTGAACACTCGCCTCAGACTCGGTCATTCTTCATATCCTGAAGAGTTCTTCAGATAAGAACCTACAAGGCACTCGAAGGCACCCAAAATATAGTCTAACCTGGACACCAATGCACTGTCTGACAACCTGAGGCCGGACCTCGTGACCAACACCCAGACAGCTGACCGCACACTGAGCACATCAGACCCGCCATGCCTTAGGTCATCATCTCTTCGCTACCTCTCTTTTCATGCTTCAGAACCTAGACCTTATCTCCAATCACTGCCCAGCGGTGACTGTGATGCAGAAATCAGAACTCTTCCTTACCCATGGCTAGAATCCTTGTGGTTGGCATGTTGTCCAACATTCAGTGTAGGAGAAACCAGCATTCAACCTGAGGCCCCGGCCATCCTTGAGTGCGACGAGGGCATAAACACGCATTGTGACCCTCAGCGTGAGTCCTGTCCTCTAGTACGTCCTCTCAGTGGCTGTACCATTAGATGTCATAATGGACTTGACATGTCCCTAGGCCCCAATTTTTAACCAGATTTCTGGTTTTCCAGTCGTCCCTCCCCAGGGCGCTACTCTGGAATCCCTCATTTGGTGGGACACCTCAGGTTGAAAAACGAAACAAAAAACAAATCAACAACAACAACAGAACAACGGACTTCTTCCTTCCCACAGAATGACGCCAAACTCTTTGGATGGGGCCAAACCACCAGAGAGTAAAAACTCGTCCATTTCCCATGAAATCACCCGAAAATTTCACGACCATGAGTGACACGATATCCAGAGACAAAAACTTGAGCAAGAGCCTCACACTCGCCCTTTTTTCATATCCCGAAGAGTTCTCCTCATGGTCTGTAGATCAGTCCTGCCATACCTATGACCCGAAACATAAGCCGAGTTTGTGTTTTCAGACAACGGTCCAAACAGCCCTGGCCTACACACCCTACAGGCTCAGGCCCCTGGATCCCTACCTGACGACTGCGCTTGCCCTCTCCAAGGGAATTGTATGTGCCCATTCCAATGGCCACAAGCATACTAAATGGATAAACCTCCAAAGTCCCTGAGGCCATCCCAATATTTGTGGTTTACCAGGACAAACAGGGGCAATCTGGGCCCATCTGAGCAGCTACATGCACTCAGACCCGTAGACTGATGTCCCCAGAGGTAAAAAGGAACGAACAGGCCCCTAGGCACCTATTTGATCCATTGGTTTGGTTTCCAGGCATCTCTCCTCAGAGGCCTGCATTTCAATAACAGCATATGGCTGTTTCTTGACTCACCCCATAAGAACAAATCTCATCTACACATGGGAAACTTGCACGATGGAGCTGTGTGAAAGCCTCTCTTTAGGAGACCCCTTCAGGGCCCCAGTGCCACCTCTTCATACCAAGGTCTAGATAGACACAAAATCAAATTAGGGCACATCCATGGGAGAGTCCATTTCAACTCAGCCTCCTCTGTTGCTCCCCCAGATCCAGCAGATCTAACCTGTCTTGTTGCTTGGAGACAATTGGAATGCGAGGTGGGCTACCCAGCCATCCATCCTTAGAACCCTGCATGGAATCGTTGTCCTGGAGCCAACCAACAGGTCTCAATTGTCCTGCAGAAGAATCTTTGCAGTTGGGAGCTTCTCACAACTCCCATAGTGGGAAAACCCCCATGGCCTCGAGATCCACCCCCCCTTCAAGAAGGGGCCATCAGGGACAGACTGTCCAACCTGAGCGATCGTCTGATCCTCGCCCTGACTTCAGTTGCACGAGAACTCGATTCAGGTCTGTAGATGGTGCCTGCCATATCCTCACGCAGAAACCTAGGCCTAGCTTGGGTTCTCAGACTTCCGTCCTCAGACTACTGGCCCACAAGCCCTCCAGTTTGGCAATCCAGAACTACAATGCAGCACTCTGCCTGCCCTCCAGAAGAAAAACATTGCCCTCTGGGGCTACCCAGAATCCCCAGATGAGGATCAACCTGCACGCCATTCAGCTGTACCCCTTATATATAGGCTGACCAGGGCACTAATGCCCTTTCTGACACAGCCTGAGCCTGGAACTCCTGGCCCCACCAAGAAGGTGGCCGCACACTGAGCACATAGGACCCGTCATGGCCTTAGGTCGTCATCTCTTCTGAACCTCGGTTTTCAGGCTTCAGAACCTAGACCTTATCCCCATTCACGGCCCGGGTTTGAAAATGATGCAGAAATCAGATCTCTTTCCCCATGGCAAGAAAACATATGGTTGGCATGTTGTCCAAGGTTCAGTGTCGTTGAAACCAGTGTGCCCATGAGGCCCCGCCCATGCATGCAGGCCACATTGGTCACAAACACACATTGTGACCCTCAGCCTGAGCCCAGTACTCAGGTAAGGCCTCTCAGTGGCTGGATGGAGAGACAGCATTTTGGGCTAGCCATGCCCCTAGGCCCCAATTTTTAACCATAGTTCCGGTTGTCCCTTCACTCTTCCCCAGGGCTCTGCTTTGGAATTCCTCTTTTGGTGGGACACCTGAGGTAACAAACCTGAAAGCAGTCCTCCCATCCGACAGATTCACGAAAATCAATTGGGATCGGGCCAAATCCACAGAGAGCAAGATTCTTCCATAGCCCATGAGGCCTCCCCAACATTCCACGGCCATCGCTGATATAAAATCCAGAGACAAAAGCCTGAGCACGCGCCTCAGACTCGCTCATTCTTCATATCCTGAAGAGTTCTTCAGATAAGAACCTACAAGGCACTCGAAGGCGCCCAAAATATAGAGTCTAACCTGGGCACTAATGCACTGTCTGACAACCTGAGCCCGGACCTCGTGACCAACACCCAGACTGCTGACCGCACACTGAGCACATCAGACCCGCCATGGCCTTAGGTCATCATCTCTTCCCTACCTCAGTTTTCAGGCTTCAGAACCTAGACCTTATCTGCAATCACTGCCCAGGGGTGACTGTGATGCAGAAAGCAGAACTCTTTCTTTACCCATGGCAAGAAACCTTGTGGTTGGCATGTTGTCCAACGTTCAGTGTAGGAGAACCAGCATTCACCCTGAGGCCCCCCCGCCCATTCTTGAGTGCGACGAGGTCATAAACACGCATTGTGACCCTCAGCGTGAGTCCTGCCCTCTAGTACGTCCTCTCAGTGGCTGGACCATTCGAAGTCTTAATGGGCTTGACATGTCCCTAGGCCCCAATTTTTAACCAGATTTCTGGTTTTCCAGTCGCCCCTCCCCAGGGCTCTACTCTGGAATCCCTCATTTGGTGAGACACCTGAGGTTGAAAAACAAAACAAAACAAATCAACAACAACAGAACAACGGACTTCTTCCTTCCCACAGAATGACCCCAAACTCTTTGGACGGGGCCAATCCCCCAGAGATTAAGACTGTCCATTTCCCATGAAGTCACCGGGAAATTTCACGACCATGAGTGACACGATATCCAGAGCCAAAAACTTGAGCAAGAGCCTCACACTCGCCATTTTTCATATCCCGAAGGGTTCTCCTCATGGTCTGTTGATCAGTCCTGCCATACCTATGACCCGAAACACAAGCCCAGTTTGTGTTTTCAGACAACTGTCCAAACAGCACTGGCCTACACACCCTACAGGCTCAGGCCCCTGGAGCCAAACCTGACGACTGTGTTTGCCCTCTCCAAGGGAATTGTATGTGCCCATTCCAATGGCCACAACCCTACTAATAGGATAAACCACCAACGTCCCTGACGCCATCCCATTATTTGTGGCTTCCCAGGAAATACAGGGGCAATCTGGGCCCATCTGAGCACCTCCCTGCACTCAGAACCGTAGACTGATGTCCCCAGAGTTAAAAAGGAACATACAAGCCCTTAGGCACCTATCGGATCCATTGCTTTGGTTTCCAGGCATCTCTCCTCAGAGGCCTGGATTTCAATAACAGCATATGGCTGTTTCTTGACTCACCCATCAGAACAAATCTCATCTTCACATGGGAAACTTGCACGATGGAGCTGTGTGAAAGCCACTCTTTAGGAGAACCCTTCAGGGCCCCAAGCCACCTCTTCATTTCAAGGTCTCCATAGACACAAAATCATATTAGGACACATCCACGGGACAGTCCATTTCAACTCAGCCTCCTCGGTTGCTCCCCCAGATCCAGCAGATCTAACCTGTATTGTTGCTTGGAGACAATTGGAATGCGAGGTGGTCTCCCAAGCCATCCATCCTTTGAACCCTGCTCGGAATCGTTGTCCTGCAGCCAACCAACAGTTCTCAATTGTCCTGCAGAAGAATCCTTGCAGTTGGGTTCTTCTCAGTACTCCCATCGTGGGAAAACCTCCATGGCCTCGTGATCCACCCCCCCCTTCAAGAAGGGGCCATCAGGGGCAGACTGTCCAACATGAGCAATCATCTGATCCTCGTCCTGACTTCAGATGCACGAGATCTCGATTCAGGTCTGTAGATTGTGCCTGCCATATCCTCACCCAGAAACCTAGGCCTAATTGGGTTCTCAGACTTCCGTCCTCAGACTACTGGCCCACAAGCCCTCCAGTTTGGCAATCCAGAACTACAATGCAGCACTCTGCCTGCCCTCCAGAAGAAAAACATTGCCCTCTAGGTCTCTACCCAGAAACCCCAAATGAGGATCAACCTGCACGCCATTCGGCTGTACCCCAAATATATAGGCTGACCTGGGCACTAATGCCCTTTGTGACACAACCTGAGCCTGGACCTCCTGGCCCCACCCAGACAGCTGGCCGCACACTGAGCACATCGGACCCGCCATGGCCTTAGGTCTTCATCTTTTCTCAACCTCGGTTTTCACGCTTCAGAACGAAGACCTTACCTCCAATCACGGCCCGGGTTTAAAAATGATGCAGAAATCAGAACTCTTTCCCCATGGCAAGAAACCTTGTGGTTGGCATGTTGTCCAAGTTTCAGTGTCGTTGAAACCAGTGTGGCCCAAGATGCCCTACCCATGCTTGCGGGCCACATTGGTCACAAACACACATTGTGACCCTCAGCCTGAGCCCAGTCCTCAGGTAAGGCCTCTCAGTGGCTGGATGGAGAGACAGCATATTGGGCTTGCCATGCCCCTAAGCCCCAATTTTTAACCATAGTTCCGGTTGTCCCTTCACTCTTCCCCAGGGCTCTGCTTTACAATTTCTCTTTTGGTGGGACACCTGTGGTAACAAACCTGAAAGGAGTCCTCCTATCCCACAGATTGACGAAAAAAAAATGGGGATCGGGCCAAATCCACAGAGAGCAAGATTCGTCCATGGCCCTTGGGGCCTCCCTAACATTCCACTGCCATCGCTGATACAAAATCCAGAGACAAAAGCCTGAGCACGCGCCTCAGACTCGCTCATTTTACATATCCTGAAGAGTTCTTCACATAAGAACCTATAAGGCACTCAAAGGCACCCAAATATATAGTTTAACCTGGGAACTAAAGCACTGTCTGACAACCTGAGCCCGGACATCGTGACCAACACCCAGACAGCTGACCGCACACTGAGCACATCAGACCCGCCATGGCCTTAGGTCATCATCTCTTCCCTACCTCAGTTTTCAGGCTTCAGAACCTAGCCCTTATCTCCAATCACTGCCCAGGGGTGACTGTGATGCAGAAATCAGAACTCTTCCTTACCCATGGCAAGAAACCTTGTGGTTGGCATGATGTCGAACGTTCAGTGTAGGAGAAACCAGCATTCACCCTGAGGCCCCGCCCATTTTAGAGTGCGACAAGGGCATAAACACACGCATGTGACCCTCAGCGTGAGTCCTATCCTCTAGTACGTCCTCTCAGTGGATGGACCATTAGATGTCATAATGGGCTTGACAAGTCCCTAGGCACCAATTTTTAACCAGATTTCTGGTTGTCCAGTCGCCCCTCCCCAGGGCTCTACTCTGGAATCCCTCATTTGGTGGGACACCTGAGGTTGAAAAGCAAAAGAAAACAAATCAACAACAACAGAACAACAGACTTCTTCCTTCCCACAGGATGACCCCAAACTCTTTGGACGGGGCCAAACCCCCAGAGAGTAAGACTCGTCCATTTCCCATGAAGTCACCCGGAAATTTCACGACCATGTGTGACACGATATCCAGAGACAAAAACTTGAGCAAGAGCCTCTCATTCGCCCTTTTTTCATATCCCAAAGAGTTCTCCTCATGTTCTGTTGATCAGTCCTGCCATACCTATGACCCGAAACATAAGCCGAGTTTGTGTTTTCAGAAAACTGTCCAAATAGCCCTAGCCTACACACCCTACAGGCTCAGGCCCCTGGAGCCAAACATGACGACTGTGCTTCCCTCTCCAAGGGAATTGTATGTGCCCATTCCAATGGCCACAACCCTACTAATAGGATAAACCTCCAAAGTCCCTGAGGCCATCCCTATATTTGTGGCTTCCCAGGACAAACAGGGGCAATCTTGGCCCATCTGAGCACTTACCGGCACTCAGACCCGTAGACTCATGTCCCCAGAGGTAAAAAGGAACGAACAGGCCCATAGGCACCTATCGGATCTATTGCTTTGGTTTCCAGTCATTTCTCCTTATAGATCCTTAGAAACCTTAGAACCCTGCTCTTGCATCGTCCCTAATGGGACTTCCTTGAGCCATCCAGCAGTCCTCGACTGTCCCACGGAGTTCTTGTGCATGGACCACCTCACAACTCATATTATCGAAAGCTTGCAAGGTCACATGATGCCCCCGATCTTCATGAAGGCGGATCATGGAAAGAAACTCCAACCTTAGCCAACGGCTGGTCTTCGCCTTGACTTCAGATGCATGAGATCTTGATTAAGCTCTTCAGAGTGTACCTGATGTGCCCTCACCCCAAAACCTAAGCATAGCTAGTGTTCTCAGACTTTCGTCCTCACTCTCCTGGACCACACGCCCTCCATTTTGGGATTTCCGATGACACATTGCTGCACACTGCCTGCCCTCTAGAAGAAAAAAACGTTGCCCTACGGGTCTACCCAGAAACCTCAAATGAGGATAACCCTGCATGCCACTCAACTTTACACCAATTATATAGTCTAGCCTGTGCACTAATGCCCTGTCTGACACAACCTGAGGCCTGAATTCCCAACCGACACCCAGACAGCTTGCCGTACACTGAGAACATCTGAACCGCCATGGCCTTAGGTTGCCATCTCTTTCCAACCTGGTTTTCAGGCTACAGAAACCTAGACCTTATCTCTACTCATTTCCCATGGGTGAACGTGATGCAGAAATCATAACTCCTCCTTCCCTCTCGCCAGAATCTTGTGGTTGGCATCTTATCCAAAGTTCAGTGTAGGACCCCTTTAGGGCCTACAGGAGTAGTAGTAGGGCCCCTGAGGGTAGTGTAGGGTCCCTGAGGCCCTGCCCATTCTTAAGAGCTGCGGTGGGCACAAACACACATTGGGACCCTCAGTTTGAGCCCTGTCCTCAAGTAAAGCCTCTCAGTGGCTGGACCATGAGCCCGCACATGAGGCCTGCCATGCCTCAAGTCACCCAAACTTAACCAGAGTTAGAGACATCTAGTCACCCCTATTCAGGGCTCTGCTCTGGAATCCCTCTTTGGTGGGACATTTGAGGTAAGTAAATACAGAAAGGATTCCTCCCACCCACAGACACAGAATGACCCCAATCTCTTGGGGTCAGGCCATCCCCAGAGAGAAAGACTCGTCCATGGCCCAAGAGGCCAGCCCGACATTCCACAGCCACTATTGACACAAAAAATCCAGAGACATAAGCCTCACCCTTAGGTCATAGCCCCAAAAATTCTCCTCATAGTCTGTAGATCGGGACTGCCATACCTACGTCCCCAAACCTAAGCCGAGTTTGTGTTTTCAGACTTCTATCCTGACAACCCTGTCCCACACAAGCTCCAGGCTGAAGGCCCTGGAGCCACACCTCAGGACTGTGCCTTCCCTCTCCAAGGAAATTCTTCCCATTCCATTGGCCACAACCCTAGAGATTAGGAGAAACCTCCAAAGTCCCAGAGGCCATTCCAATAGTGTAGGCCGCCCAGTACAAAGAGTGATGATCTGTCACAAGCTGAGCAACGACCTCAACTCACCCGTAGACAGATATCCCAAGAGAAAGGTATTAAACTGGACAGGCCCCTAGAACGTAAGTGGTTCCATTGCTTTTGTTTCTGAGCATCTCTCCTCAGAGGCCTGTTTTCCAATACCAGCATATGGGGGAATCCAGAGATACCAATCAGAACAAATCTTGTCTCCACATGGGAAACTAATCCTTTGGAGCTCTGTAAAAACCTCCAGTTAGGAGAAACCTTCAGGTAACCGGAGCCTCCGCCCTATTCCAAGGTCTCCATGGACACAAACCCGCATTATGACCATTCGGCAGGAGAGTACATTTCAAACTCAGCCCCGTTGATTACTCCCCCAGAGCCAGAATATCAAACCTGCCTTGTCGCTAGGAGACAACTGGAATGCAAAGCAGACTCTCTAGGCATCCATCGTTGGAATCCTGCTCTGGCGCCGTTCCATATGGGATGTCCTGGGAGCCTTCCAACAGGTCTTGACTGTCCCGCAGAAGGAATCCTTGCAGATTGGAGCATCTCACAACTCCTATCGTGGGAAAACCTACATGGCCTCATGAGATGCTCCCCTTTATAAAGGGGCCATCATGGACAGAAACTCCAACCTGAGCCAACTTCTGATCTATTGCTTTGGTTTCTATTTACCTCTCCTCAGAGGCCTGGTTTCCAATATCAGAATATGGGGGTTTCCTAAGGAAACAATCAGAACAGATCTCATCTCCACATGAGAAACTTGCTCTTTGGAGCTGTGTCAATACCTCAGGGTTAGGAGGATCCTTCAGGGCGCTGGCACCATGGCCCAATTCCAAGGTCTCCAAGGACACAAACTTACATTATGATCCATCCTCAGGAGAGTCCATTTCAAATCAGGCCCCTCGGCTGCTCACCCAGAGCCAGCAGATCAAACCTGCCTTGTCACTAGGAGACAGTTGGAATGCGAGGTGGGCTGCCCAGGCATCCATCCTTAGAAGCCTGCTCTGGAGAATTTCTTTATGGGACGTCTTGAATCCAACCAACCTGTCTTGACTGTCTCACAGAATGAATCCTTGTGGTTTGAAGCATCACACAATCCCACTGTGAGAAAACCTCCATTTCCTCATGATGCCCCACACCTTCATAAATGGACCATCATCGACAGAAACTCCATCCTAAGCCAAAGTCTGATCCGCGCCCTGAATTCAGAAGCACGAGATCTCGATTCAGCACTTGAGAGTGTGCCTGCTGTGCCCTTGCCCCGAAACCTAAGCCTAACTTGTGTTCTCAGACTTCCGTCTTCACAATCCTGGCCACACCCCTCCAGTTTGGCAATTCTGGAGACACAATGCAGCACTCTGCCTGCCCTCCAGAAGAAAAATGTTGCCCTATAGGGCTAACCAGAAACGCCAAATGAGTAACAACCTGCATGCCACTCGACCATACCCCAATTATACAATCTAGCCTGTGCCCTAAAGCCCTGTCTGACACAGCCTGAG
This sequence comes from Mustela putorius furo, assembly GCF_011764305.1. Classification (NCBI taxonomy): domain Eukaryota; kingdom Metazoa; phylum Chordata; class Mammalia; order Carnivora; family Mustelidae; genus Mustela; species Mustela putorius. Next base: position 108,689 of record NW_025422241.1, on the reverse strand, counting down.
GACAGACCTCCAGTCCAACACCCAGACAGCTGGCCGTACACTGAGCATATCAAACCCACAATGGCTTTCGGCCATCATCTCTACCCAAACTCAGTTTTCACCTTCAGAACCTAGACCTTATCTCCACTCACTGCTCAGGAGTGAACGTGATACAAGAATCAGAACTTCTCCATCGCCATGGCAAGAAACCTTTTGGTTGGCATGTGGTCCAGCGTTCATTATAGGAGAAAGCAGCATGGACTATGAGGCCCCACCTATCCCTGAGGGCTACAATTTGCACAAACACACATTGTGACCCTCAGCGTGAGCCTTATCCTCATGTAAAGCCTCTTAGTGACTAGAACAACAGCCCACATATGGGGCTTGCCAAGCCCGTAGTCCCCCAATCTAAACCAGAGTTACAGATGTCTAGTCACCCCTACTCAGGGCACTGCTCTGGAATCCCTCTTTGGTGGGACACCTGAGGTAAAAAAAAAAAAATACAGAAAGGACTCTTCCCATCCACAGAATGATCCCAACCACTTGGGATCAGGCCAAATCACCAGAGAAAGACTTGTCCATGGCCCTTGAGGACACCCCGACATTCCACGGCGACCGTAGGCACAAAATCCAGAGACAAAAGCCTGAGCAAACGCCATATACTCGCCCTTTGTTCATAGCCCGGAAAATTCTCACGGTCTGTAGATCGAGCCTTCATACATACATCCCCAAACCTAAGCTGAGTTTGTGTTTTCAGACTTCTTTCCCCACAGTCCTGGCCCACACACCATCCAAGCTGGGGCCCCTGGAGTCACACCTGAAGACTGTGGCTTCCTTCTCCAGGGGAATTCTGCCATTTCCATTGGCCACAACCCTATAGATTAGGAGAAACCTCCAAACTCCCCGAGGCCGTCCCAATAGTGTTGGCTGCCCAGGACAAACAGGGATGATCTTTCACAAGTTAGGAAACTACCTCCACTCAGACCCAGACACAGATATCCCCATAGAATAAGATTGAACTGGACAGGCACTTAGGCCCTAATCAGATCCATTGCTTTTGTTTCCAGGCATCTCTCCTCAGAGGCCTGGTTACCAATACCAGCATATGGGGGATTACTGACTGAGGCACTCATAGAAAAATCTCGTCTCCCCATAGGAAATGTACTCTTTGCAGCTCTATAAAAACCTCTGTTTCGGAGAATCTTTCAGGGCCCCGGATCAAGCGCCCCATTCCAAGGTCTCCATGGACTTAAACCCACATTATTATCTATCCTCGGTAGATTCCATGTCAACTCATCCCCCTTGGTATCTCCCCCAGGGCCTGCAGATCAAACCTGCCTTGTTGCTAGTAGACAACTAGAATGGGAGGCGGGCTGCCCAGGCATCCATCCTTAGAACCCTACTCTGGAGTCGTTCCATATGGGACATCCTAGAGCCATCCAACAGGTCTCAAGTGTCCCACAGAAGGAATCTTTGCGGTCTGGTGCATCTCACAACTCCCACTGCAGGAAAATCTTCATGGCCTCTTGAGACGCTCCACTTTATAAAGGGGCCATCATGGACAGAAACTCCAACCTGAGCAAACGTCTGATATTCGCCCTGGCTTCAGGTGCATGAGATCTTGATTCAGGTCTGCAGAGTGTGCCTTCTGTGCCCTCACCCCAAAAACTAAGCCTAGCTTATGTTCTCAGACTACCGTCCTCACACCCCTGGCCCAAAAGCCCTACAGTTTGGCAATACTGGGGCCACAATGCAGCACTCTGCCTGCCCTCCAGAAGAAAAAAAACGTTGCCTTATGGAGCTACCTAGAAACCCGAATGAGGATCAACTGAACGCCACTCGACTGCACCCCAAATATATACAGTCTACCCTATCTAATGCCCTGTCTGACACAGCATGAGCCCACACCTCCAGACCTACGCTCAACAGCTAGCCACACACTGAGCTCATTGTATCCATCAGGTCCTTAGGTCTACATCTCTTCCCAACCTCGGTTTTCGGGTTTCAGAACCTAGACCTAAACTCCAATCACTGACCAGGGGTGAACGTGTTGCAGAAATCACAACTCTTCCCGTCGCCATGGCCGGAAACCTTGTGGTTGGCATATTCTCCAACGTTCAGTGTAGGAGAATCCAGCGTGGCCCATGAGGCCCTTCCCATGCTTGAGGGCCTTGTTGGGCACAAATAGGCATTGTGACCCTCAGCATGAGCCCTGTCCTCAAGGAAGACCTCTCAGTGTCTGAATCAAGAGCCCACATATTGGACTTGCCATGCCCCTAGGCCCCCAAACTTAAACAGAGGTGGGGTTATCCAGTTGTCCCTACCAAGGACTCTGCTCGGGAATCCCTCTTTTATTGGCACACATGAGGTACATAAAATAAAATAAAAAAAACAGAAAAGACACCTCCCATCCCACAGAATGTACACAAACTCTTGGGATTGGGTCCAATCCTCAGAGAAGGAAAGCCGTCCACAACCCATGAGGCCACGCCAGCATTCGACCCACATTGTTGACACAAATCCAGAGACAAAACATGAGCAAGCACCTCAAACTCACCCTTTTTCATATCCCGAAGTGTTATCACGGTCTGTAGATTGGGCATGCCATACCTATGTCCCCAATCCTAAGGGGAATTTGTGTTTTCAGACTTCTGTCTCCACAGGCCTGACCCACACACCCTCCAGGCTGGGCCCCTAGAGCCAAACTCAGAACTGTGCCTGCCCTCTCCAGGGGATTTCTGCCCATTCCATTGGCCACAACCCTATAGATTAGGAGAAACTCCAAAATCCCGAGGCCATTCCCAATATTATAGGCTGCCTAGGACAAACAAAGGCGATCAGACACAAGCCGAGCAACTACCTACCCTCAGATCCATAGACACGTATCCCCAGGAAAGAGATTGAACCGGACAGGCACCTAGGCCCTAATCATATCCATTGCTTTTGTTTCCAGGCATCTCTCCTCAGAGGCCTGGTTTCCCATACCAGCATATGGGAGATTCCTTAGGCACTCATCAAAACAATTCTCTTCTCTACATAGGAAACGTACTCTTTAGAGCTCCATCAAAACCTCCGGTTATGAACATCCCTCAAGGCCCCGGATCAAGCACCCCATTCCAAGGTCTCCATGGACACAAATGCACATTCTGACCCATCCTCAACTCACCCATTTCAACACACCCGCCTCGGTTACTCCCCTAGATCCAGCAGATCGAACTTGCCTTGGCGCTATGAGACACCTGGAATGGGAGGCAGGCTGCCCAGGCATCCATCCTTAGAACCCTGCTCTGGATAACTTCCTTATGGGATGTCCTGGAGCCATCCAGCAGGTCTCGACTGTCCCACGGAAGGAATCATTGCGGTTTGGAGCATCTCACAATTCCCAACGTGGGAAAACGTCCATGGCCTCGTGACACCCTCCCCTTCATGAAGGGGCCGTCATGGACAGAAACTCCAACCTGAGCCAAAGTCTGATCCTAGCTCTGTCTTCAGGTACACGGGATCTCGAATCATCTCTGCAGAGGGTTCCTGCCGTCCCCTCACCCCGAAATCTAAGTCTGGCTTGTGTTCTCAGAATTTTTTCCTCACACTCCTGGCCCACAAGCCTTCCAGTTTGGGAATTCTGGAGCCACTATGTGGCACTGTGTCTTCTTTCCAGAAGAAAAACGTTGCCCTCTGGGGCTACCCAGTAACCACAAATGAGTACCAACCTGCACGAAACTCGACTGCACCCCAATGATACAGTCTAGCCTGGGCACTAATTCCCTGTCTGCCACAGCCTGAGCCTGCACCTCCCAACCCACACTCAACAGCTGGCCGAACACTGAGCACATCAGTCACACCATGGCCTTAGGTCTTCATCTCTTCCCAACCTCAGTTTTCAGGCTTCACAACCTAGACCTTAAATCCAATCACAGTCCAGGAGTGAAAGTGTTGCAGAAATTAGGACTCCTTCTTCCCCATGGCCAGAAAACTTGTGGTTGCCATATTGTGCAACGTTCAGTGTAGGAGAAACCAGCATGGTACATTAGGCCACGCCCTGACTTGAGGGGCTCCTTGGGCACAAAAACACATTGTGAAACTCAATGTGAGCCCTATGCTCAAGGAAGGCCTCTCAGTGTCTGGACCAAGAGCCCACATATGGGGCTTCCATGTTCATAGGTCCCAATGTTAACCAGAGGTCTGGTTGTCCAGTCGCCCCTCCCCAGGAATCTGCTGTGGAATCCCTCTTTTGGTGGTCCACCTGAGTTTAAAAAAAAAAAAAAAAAGAAAGGCCTCCTCCCTTCCCACAGAATGACCCCAAACTCTTCGGATTGGGTCAAATCCCCAAAAAGGGAGCCTCATCGATGGCCCATGAGGACACCCGGACATTCCATGGCAATCGGTGACACATATCCAGAAAAAAATAAGCAGGAGCAAGCACCTCACTTTCGCCCTTTGTTCATATCCCGAAGAGTTCTCCTCACGGTCTATATGTCGGGCCGGCCATACCTACAGACCCAAACCTAAGTGGAGTTTGTGTTTTCAGACTTTTGTCCAAATAGCCCTGGACCACACAAACTCCACACTTGGGTCCCTGGAGCCACACCTCAGGACTGTGCTTCCCTTTCAAGAGAATTCTTCCCATTCCATTGGCCACAACCTTGCAAATTAGGAAAAACCTCCAAAGTTACCGAGGCCATCCCAATAGTGTAGGCCGCCCAGGACAAACAGGTGTGATCTCAAACCAGCTGAGCAACTACCTCCACTCGGAAAAAAGATGTCCCCAGAGAAGATTATTGAACCGGACAGGCCCCTAGTCCCTAATCAGATCCATTGCTTTGGTTTCCAGGCATCTCTCCTCAGAGGACTCATTTCCAATACCAGCAAATGGTGGTTTCCTGAGGCACCAATGAGAACAAATCTCGTCTCCCCATGGAAAACTTGCTCATTGGAGCTTTGTTATAACCTCTGGTTAGGAGAATCCTTCAGGGCCCTGGTGCCACTGCCCCATACCAAGGTCTCAATGGACTCAAACCAACATTAAGACCATCCTCAGGAAAGTCCATTTCAACTCATTTAAGACCATCCTCAGGAAAGTCCATTCCAACTCAGCCCCCTCTGATGCTACCCCAAGCCAACAGATCAAACGTTTCTTGTTGCTAGGAGACAATTGGAATTGAGGCTGTCTGCCCAGGCATCCATACTTAGAACCCTGTTCTGGAAAAATACCTTATGAGACGTCCTGGAGCCATCCAACAAATCTTAATTGTCCCACAGAAGGAATCCTTGAAGTTTGGAGCATCTCACAACTCTAATAGTGGGAAAACCCCCATGGCCTCATAATTCCCCCCCCTTCATGAAGGGGCCAACATGGACTGAAACTCCAACCTGAGCCAAAGTCTGATCCTCGACCTGACTTCAGACTCATGAGATCTCAATTCAGCTCTGCAGAGTGTGCCTGCCATGTCCATTCCCCGAAACCTAAGCCTAGCTTGTGTTCTCAGACTTCTGTCCTCACTCTCCTGGCCCACAAGCCCTCCAGTTTGGGAATTCCGAAGCCACAATGCAGCACTCTGCCTGCCCTCCAGAAGAAAAACTTTGCCGTATGCTGCTAATAAGAAACCCCAAATGATTATCTAATGCATGCCACTCGACTGTAAAGCAATTATACAGCCTACCCTGAATAGTAATGCCCTGTCTGGCAAAGCCTGAGACAAGACATCCCAAACGACACCTAGACAGCTGGCTCCAACCTGGACACAAGGGACCCGCTATGGCTGTAGTTCGTCATCTTTTCCCAACCTCAGTTTTCAGGCTTCAGAATCTAGACCTTATCTCCAATCACTGCCCAGGGGTGATCGTGATGCAGAAATTAGAATTCCTCCTTCCCCATGGCCAGAAACCTTGTGGTTGGCATGTTGTCCAACGTTCAATGTGGGAAAACCTGCATTGTCGGAAAGGCCACGCCAGTGCTTGAGGGCCGCCTAGGGCACAGACATGCATTGTTGACCTGTAGCGTGAGTCCCGTATTAAAGTAACGCCTCTCAGTGGCTGGACCAAGATCCTGCATATGGGGCTTGTCATATCCATAGGCCTCCAGGCTTAACCAGAGAGCGAGTATTCCAGTTGTCAGTACCCACTGCTATGCTCCAGAATCCCTCTACTGGGGGGACACATGAAGCAGAAAACAGGACTCTTTCCTTCCCACAGAATGACCCCAAACTCTTGGGGGCTGGACAAACTACCAGAGAGGGAGACTTCTACGACCCATGAGGCAACTCCTACATTAAACGGCCATTGTGGACAAAATATCCAGAGACAAAAGACTGAGCGACTGCCTCCCTCTCACCCTTCTTTCATATCCAGAGGAGCTCCCCTCACGGACTGTAGATCAGGCCTGCCATAACCTCGGCCCCAAACCTGAGCTGAGTTTGGGTTTTTGGATGTCTGTCTGCACAGCCGTGGCCCACACCGCCTCCAGGCTGGGGTCTCTGGAGCCACACCACAGAAACTGTGCCTGCTCTCTCCTAAGAAAAACTGCCCGTTCCATTGGCAACAACTCTACAAAATAGTAGAAACCTCAAGGTCCCCAAGGACATCCCACTACCGCAAGCCGCACTGGACAAACAGGGGCATTATGACACCAGCTGAGCAACTACTACCTCCATGCAGACACACAGACTGATATCCGCAGAGACAGAAGATTGAACCAGGCAGGACCTAGGCCCTAATATGAACTCTTGCTTAGGTGTCCAGGTATCACTCCTCAGAACCTGGGTACGAAGACCATCATAGGGGCTATCCTGAGGCACCAGACAGAACACCTCTCATATCCACATGGAAAGCTTCCTTGTTGGAGTTGTGTCAAACCCTTCGGGTTGGAGAATCCTGCAGAGTCCCTTAGCTACTGCCACATTCCAAGGCCACCAACCCACATTATGACTCATCCTCAGGAAAGTCCATTTAAACTCCGCCTTCTGGGTAGCTCACCCAAGAGCCCGCAGATTGAGCGTGCCTTGTCTCGACCAGGCAATGGGAAGGTGAGTTGGCGTTTCTCGGCATCCATTGTTAGGCCCCTGCTCTCGAGTCTTTCTGTATGGGGCATCCTGGAACCATCCAATAGTACTTGACTGTCCTGAAGAAGGAAACTTTGAAGTTTGGAGCAGCTCACAACTCCCAGCGTAGGGAAACCTCCCTGGCCTCATGACGCCCCCACCCCCTTCAGGAAGGGGCCGTCATGGACACAAACTCCAGCTTGAGGCAACATCTGATACTCGCCCTGACCTCAGATGCAGGAGATCTCGATTCAGCCTCTGCACAGTGGGCCCAAACCTCGTGCTACCTTGTGTTTTCAGACTTCCTTCCTCACACTCCTGGCAAACATGTCCTCAAGACTTGGAATTCTGGAACCAAAATGCAGCCCTATGCTGGCCCTCCAGAAGAAAAACGTTGCTCTATGGGGATCTCCATAAACCCCAAATGAGGATCAACCTGCTCGGTTCTCTACCTCACTCCAATTGGATTGTTCGGGTTGTCCATTCATCCTTCCCCAGAGCTCTGCTGTGGAATCCCTCTTTTGGTGGTACACCTGAGGTAACAAAACTAAAAGCACTCCTCCCATCCTTCAGATTGATCCAATACAATTGGGATTGGACCAAATTCACAGAGAGGAAGTCTCGTCCTGCCCATGAGGCCTCCCTGAGATTCCACAGCCATCGTTGACAACAAATCCAGAGACAAAAGTCTGAGCAAGCGCCTCACACTCGCTCTTTTGTCGTATCCCGAAGAGTTCTCCTCACGGTCTGTAGATCGGGCCTGCCATACCTAATTCCCAAACCTAAGCCGAGTTTCTGTTTTCAGACTTCTGTCCCCACATTCCTGGCCCACAGACCCTTCAGGCTGGGGCCCCTGGAGCCACACATCAGGACTGTGCCTGTCCATACCACGGGAATTCTGCCCATTCCATTGTCCACAATCGTACAAATTAAGAAAAACCTCCAGAGTCCCCAATGACATCCCAATAATGTAGGCCGCCCAGGACAAACAAGGGTCATCTGAAACCAGCTGAGCATCTACCTCTACTCAGCGTAGATGGATGTCCCCAGAGAAGAAGATAGAATCAGACAGGCCCCTAGGCCTGAATCAGATTCATTGCTTTCGGTTACAGGTATCTCTCCTCAGAGGCCTGGTTTCCAATATTAGCATATGGGGATTTCATGAGGCAGCAATCAGAACAAATCTCTTCTCCACATGGGAAAATTACCCTTTGAAGATGTCTCAAAACCTCCAGTTAGGAGAATCCTTCAGGGCCTGTGTGCCACTGCGCCATTACAAGGTCTCCATGGACAGAAATCCACATTAGAACCCATCCGCAGGAAATTCCATTTCAACTCAGCTCCCTTGGTTGCTCCCCCAGATCGAGCCGACTGAACCTGTCTTGACTAGGAGACAATTGGAATGCAAGGCGAGCTGCCCAACCATCCATCCTTAGAGCTCTGCTCTGGCGTCGTTCCGTATGGGATGTCCTGGAGCCATCCAACAGGTCTCAAATGTCCAGCAGAAGGAATCCTTGAGTTTTGGAGCATCTCACAACTCCCAACCTGGGAAAATCTAGATGGCTTTGTGATGCCCCCCCCATTTATGAAGGGGAAATCATGGACAGGAACTCCAACCTAAGACAACGTCTGATCTTCACCCTGAATTCAGATGCACGAGATCTCGATGCAGCTCTGCAGAGTGTGCTTTCCTTGCCCTAGCCCTGAAACCTATGACTAGCATGTGTTCTCAGACTTCCGTCCTCACACTCCTGGCCCCCAAGCCCTCACATTTGGAAATTCGGGACACAAAATGAAGCATTCTGCCTGCCTTCCAGAAGAAAAATTTTGACATATGGAGTTTCTCACATAACCCTAATGAGGATAGACATACACGGCACTAGAATGTACCCAAATTAGATAGTGTAACATGGCCACTAATACAAAGTCTGATACAGAGTGAGCCCGGACCTCCTGACCAAAACCGAGACAGCTGACCGCACACTGAGAACATCACACCCGCCATGGTCTTAGCTCCTTATCTCTTCCCAACCTATCTTTTCAGGCTTCAGAACTTAGACCTTAACTCCAAGCCCTGACAAAGGTTGAATGTGATGCAGAAATAAGAACTCCTCCTTACCCAAGGCAAGAAGCCTTGTGGTTGGAATGTTGTCCAACGATCAGTGTAGGAAAAACCAGCATTCACCCTGAGGCCCCGCCCATTCTTGAGTGCGACGAGGGCATAAACACGCATTGTGACACTCAGCGTGAGTCCTGTCCTCTAGTAAGTCCTCTCAGTGGCTGGACCATTAGATGTCATAATGGGCTTGACATGTCCCTAGGCCCCAAATTTTAACCAGATTTCTGGTTGTCCAGTCGCCCCTCCCCAGGGCTTTACTCTGGAATCCCTCATTTGGTGGGACACCTGAGGTTAAAAAAACAAAACAAAACAAAACTACAACAACAACAAAAAAAAAAAACGGACTTCTTCCATCCCACAGAATGACCTCAAACTCTTTGGACAAGGCCAAACCCCAGAGAATAAGATCATCCATTTCCCATGAAGTCACCCGGGAATTTAACGACCATGAGTGACACGATATCCAGAGACAAAAACTTGAGCAAGAGCCTCACACTCGCCCTTTTTTCAGAACTTGAATTGTTCTCCTCAAGGTCTGTAGATCAGTCCTGCCATACCTATGACCCGAAACATAAGCCGAGTTTGTGTTTTCAGACAACTGTCCAAACAGCCCTGGCCTAAACACCCTACAGGTTCAGGTCCCTGGAGCCAACGTGAGGACTGTACTTGCCCTCTCCGAGGGAATTCTGTGTGCCCATTCCAATGGCCACAACCCTACTAATAGGATAAACCCTCCAACGTCCCTTAGGCCATCCCAATAGTGGTGGCTTCCCAAGACAAACAGGAGTAAAATGAGCCTATCTGAGAACCTACCTGCACTCAGACCCGAGACTCATGACCCCAGAGTTAAAAAGAAACGAACAGGCCCCTAGGCACTAATCGGATCTATTGCTTTGGTTCCCAGGCATCTCTCCTCAGAGGCCTGGATTTCATACCAGCATATGGCTGTTTCTTGACTCACACATCAGTACAAATCTCATCTACACATGGAAAACTTGCACGTGGGAGCTGTGTCAAAGCCTCTGTTTAGGAGAACCCTTCAGGGCCCCAGTGCCACCGCTTCATTCCAAGGTCTCCATAGACACAAAAACACATTAGGACCCATCCACAGGAGAGTCCATTTCAACTGAGCGTATTCGGTTCCTCCGCGAGATTCAGCAGATCTAACTTGTCTTGTTGCTAGGAGACAATTGGAATGTGAGGTGGCCTACCCTGCCATCCATCCTTAAAACCCTGCTCAGAATCGTTGGCCTGGAGCCAACCAACAGGTCTCAATTGTTGTGCAGAAGAATCTTTGCAGTTGGGAGCTTCTCAGAACTCCCATCATGAGAGAACCCCCATGGCCTCATCATCCCCCCCCCTTCATAAAGGGGCCATCAGGGACATAAGGTCCAACCTGAGCGATCGTCTGATCCTCACCCTGACTTCAGATGCACGAGATCTCGGTTCAGGTCTGTAGATTGTGCCTGCCATGTCCTAACCCAAAAACCTAAGCCTAGCTTGTGTCCTCAGACTTCTGTCCACAGACTACTGGCTCACAAGCCCTCCAGTTTGGCAATCCAGAACTACAATGCAGCACTTTGCCTGCCCTCCAGAAGAAAAACATTGCCCTCTGGGGCTACCCAGAAACCCCAAATGAGGATCAACCTGCACGACACTTGGATATACCCAAAATATATAGGATGACCTGGGCAATAATGCCCTTTCTGACACAGCCTGAGCCTGGACATCCTAGGCCCACCCAGATAGCTGGCTACAAACTGAGAACATTAGACCCCCCATGGCCTTAGGTCGTTATCCCTTCCCAACCTCAGTTTTCAGGCTTCAGAACCTAAACCTTATTTCCAAACACTGCCCAATTTTGAAAATGATGCAGAAATCAGAACTCCTTCCCAATGGCACGAAAAAAACTTGTGGTTGGCTTGTTGTCCAACGTTCAGTGTAGTGGAAACCATTGTGTCCCTTGAGGCCCCGCCATTGCTCGCGGGCCAGATAGGTAGCAAACACACATTGTGACCGTCAGCCTTAGCACAGTCCTCAGATGAGGCCTCTGAATGGCTGGATGAAGAGACAGCATATTGGGCTTGCCATGCCCCTAGGCCCCATTTTAAACCATAGTTCCTGTTGTCCCTTCACTCTTCCCCAGGGCTCTGCTTTGGAATTCCTCTTTTGGTGGGACACCTGAGGTAACAAACCTGAAAGGAGTCCTCCATCCAACAGATTGACGAAAAACTATTGGATCGGGCCAAATCCACAGAGAGCAAGATTCGTCCATGGCCCTTGAGTCTTCCTCGACATCCACGGCCATCACTGATACAAAATCCAGAGACAAAAGCCTAAGCAAGCGCCTCAGACTCGCACTATCTTCATATCCTGAAGATGTCTTCTCATGGTTTGTAAATCGGGCCTGCCATACCTACGTCACCAAACATAAGCTGAGTTTGTGTTTTCAGACTTCTGTCCTCAAAGTCCTGGGCCACACACCATTCAGGCTGGGACCCTGAGCCACACATTAGGATTGTGTCTACCCAATCCATGGGAATACTGCCCATTCCATTGTCCAAAATGATACAAATTAGGAGAACCCTCCAAAGTCCCTGAGGACATCCCAATAGTATAGGTCGCCCGGGACAAAAAAGGGCAGTCTGACACCAGCTGAGCATCTAATTCCACTCATACCCTAGAAGGATGTCCCCAGAGAAGAAGATTGAACCAGACAGGACCCTAGGCCAAAATCGGATCCATTGCTTTGGTTGACAGGCATGTCTCCTCAAAACCCTGGATTCCAATACCAGCATTGGGCTTTTCCTGAGGCACCCATCAGAACAAACCTCGTCTCCACAAGGAAACTTGTGCATGGGAGCTATGTCAAAAGCTTAGGAGAATACTTCAGGGTCCCGGTGCCACCGCCCCATTCCAAGGCCCTCATGGACACAAACACACATTAGACCCATCCTCAGGAAAGTCCATTTCAACTCAGCCACCCCGGTTGCTCCCGCAGAGCCATCAGATCTAAACTGTCTTGTCGCTAGGAGACAATTGGAATGCGAGGCCGGCTTCCCAGGTATGCATCCTCGAACGATGGTCTGGACTCATCCATATGGGATGTCCTGGAGCTGTCCAACAGGTCTCAATTGTCCTGCCGAACGAATCCTAGGAGGGGGCGTCCCACCACTCCCAACGTGGGAAAACCTCCACGGCCTCGAGATTCGGCTCCCTTTATGAAGGGGCCGTCATGAACAGAAAATCCAAGCTGAGCCAATGTCTGATCCTCGCTCTGACTTCAGATGCATGAGATATTGCTTCAGATCTTCAGGGGGTACATGCCGTGCCCTCGCCCTGAAACCCAAGTCTAGCTGTCCCTAGGCCCCAATTTTAACCAGATTTCTGGCTGTCCAATCGCCCCTCCCCAGGGCTCTACTCTGGAATCCCTCATTTGGTGGGACACCTGAGTTTGAAAAACAAAACAAAACAAATCAACAACAAAAAACGGACTTCTTCCTTCCCACAGAATGACCCCAAACTCTTTGGACTGGGCCAAACCCCCAGGGAGTAAGACTCGTCCATTTCCAATGAAGTCACCCGGAAATTTCATGACCATGAATGGCACGATATCCGAGATAAATACTTGTGCAAGAGCCTCACATTCGCCCTTTTTCATATCCCGAAGAGTTCTCCTCATGGTCTGTAGATCAGTCCTGCCATACCTATGACCCGAAACATAAGCCGAGTTTGTGTTTTCAGACAACTGTCCAAACAGCCCTGGCCTACATAGCCTACAGGCTTAGGCCCCTGGAGCCAAGGTGAGGACTGTACTTGCCCTCTCCAAGGGCATTCTGTGTGCCCATTCCAATGGCAACAACGCTACTAATAGGATAAACTTCCAAAGTCCCTGACGCCATCCCAATAGTGGTGGCTTCCCAGGACAAAAAGGAACAATCTGAGCCAATCTGAGAACGTACCTGCACTCAAACTTGTAGGCTGATATCCCCAGAGGTAAAAAGGAACGAACAGGCCCCTAGGCACCTATCGGATCCATTGCTTTGGTTTCCAGGCATCTCTCCTCAGAGGACTGGATTTCAATACCAGCATACGACTGTTTCTTGACTCACCCATCAGAACAAATCCCATCTACAATGGGAAACTTGCACGATGTGTAGAGTGATGTCAAAGCCTCTGTTTAGGAGAACCCTTCATGGCCCCAGTTCCACCGCGTCATTCCAAGGTATCCATAGACACAAAAACACATTAGGACCCATCCACAGGAGAGTCCATTTCCACTCAGGGTATTCGGTTGCTCCGCGAGATCCAGAGATCCAACTTGTCTTGTTGCTAGGAGCCAATTGGAATGCGAGGTCGCCTACCCCGCCATCCATCCTTAGAACAATGCTCGGAATCGTTAGCCTGGAGCCAACCAACAGGTCTCAATTGTCCTGCAGAAGAATCTTTGAGGTTGGGAGCTTCTCACAACTCCCATCATTAGAAAACACCCATGGCCTCGTGATCCCTCCCCCCTTCATGAAGGGGCCCTCAGGGACATAAGGTCCAACATGAGCGATCTTCTGATCCTCACCCTTACTTCTGATGCACGAGATCTCGGTTCAGGTCTGTAGATTGTGCGTGCCATGTCCTCACCCAGAAACCTAAGCCTATCTTGTGTCCTCAGACTTCCATCCTCAGACTACTGGCCCACAAGCCCTCCAGTGTGGCAATCCAGAACTACAATGCAGCACTCTGCCTGCCCTCCAGAAGAAAAACATTGCCCTCTCGGGCTATCCAGAAACCGCAAATGAGGATCAACCTGCACGCCATTCGGCTCTACCCCAAATATATAGTCTGACCTGGGCACTAATGCCCTTTCTGACAGAGCCTGAGCCTGGACCTCCTGGCCCCACCCAGACAGCTGGCCGCACACTGAGCACATCGGACCCGCCATGGCCTTATTTCGTCATCTCTTCTCAACCTCGGTTTTCAGGATTCAGAACCTAGACCTTATCCACCATCACGGCCCGGGTTTCAAAATGATGCAGAAATCAGATCTCTTTCCACATGGCAAGAAACCTTCTGGTTGGCATGTTGTCCAAGGTTCAGTGTAGTGGAAACCAGTGTGGCCCATGAGGCCCTGACCATGCTTGCGGGCAACAATGGTCACAGACACACATTGTGAGCCCTCAGCCTGAGCCCAGTCCTCAGGCAAGGCCTCTCAGTGGTGGATGGGGAGACAGCATATTGGGCTTGCCATGCCCCTAGGCCCCAATTTTTAACCGTAGTTCGGGTTGTCCCTTCACTCTTCCCCAGGGCTCTGCTTTGGAATTCCTCTTTTAGTGGGACACCTAGGTAACAAACGTGAAAGGAGTCCTCCCATCCCACAGATTGACGAAAAACAATTGGGATCGGGCCAAATCCACAGAGAGCAAGATTCGTCCATGGCCCATGAGGCCTCCCCAACATTCCACGCCCATTGCTGATACAAACTCCAGAGACAAAAGCCTGAGCACGCGCCTCAGACTCGCTCATTCTTCATATCCTGAAGAGTTCTTCAGATCAGAACCGACACGGCACTCGAATGCACCCAAAAATATAGTCTAACCTGGGCACTAATGCACTGCCTGACAACCTGAGCCCGGACCTCGTGACCAACACCCAGACAGCTGACCGCACACTGAGCACATCAGACCCGCCATGGCCTTAGGTCATCATCTATTCCCTACTTCTGTTTTCAGGCTTCAGAACCTAGACCTTATCTCCAATCACTGCCCAGGGGTGACTGTGATGCAGAAATCAGAACTCTTCCTAACCCATGGAAAGAAACCTTGAGGTTGGCATGTTGTCCAACGTTCAGTGTAGGAGACACCAACTTTCACCCTGAGGCCCCGCCCATTCCTGATGCGACGAGGGCATAAACACGCTTTGTGACCCTCAGCGTGAGTCCTGTCCTCTAGAACGTCCTCTCAGTGGCTGGACCATTAGATGTCATAATGGGCTTGACATGTCCCTAAGCCCCAATTTTTAACCAGATTTCTGGTTGTCCATTCGCCCCTCCCCAGGGCTCTACTCTGGAATCCCTCATATGGTGGGACACCTGAGGTTGAAAAACAAAACAAAACAAATCAACAACAACAGAACAACGGACTTCTTCCATCCCACAGAATGACGCCAAACATTTTGGACGGGGCCAAAGCCCCAGAATAAGACTCGTCCATTTCCCATGAAGTCACCCTGAAATTTCACGAACGTGAGTGACACCGTATCCAGAGACAAAAACTTGAGCAAAGCCTCACACTCTCCCTTTTTTCATATCCCGAAGAGTTCTCCTCATGGTCTGGAGGTCAGTCCTGCCATACGTATGACCCGAAACATAAGCCGAGTTTGTGTCTTCAGACAACTGTCCAAAGAGCCCTGACCTACACACCCTACAGTCTCAGGCCCCTGGAGCCACACCTGACGACTGGTGCTTGCCCTCTCCAAGGGAATTGTATGTGCCCATTCCAGTGGCCACAACCCTACTAAGAGGATAAATCTCCAAAGTCCCTGAGGCCATCCCAATATTTGTGGCTTCCCAGGACAAACAGGGGCAATCTGGGCCCATCTGAGCACCTACCGGAACTCAGACCCGTAGACTGATGTCCCCAGAGGTAAAAAGGGAACATACAGGCCCCTAGGCACCAATCAGATCCATTGCATTGGTTTCCAGGCATCTCTCCTCAGAGGCTTGGATTTCAATAACAGCATATGGCTGTTTCATGACTCACCCATCAGAAGAAATCTCATCTACACATGGGAAACTTGCACGATGGAGCTGTGTGAAAACCTCTCTTTAGGAGAACCCTTCAGGGCCCCAGTGCCACCGCTTCATTCCAAGGTCTCCATAGACACGAAATCATATTAGGACACATCCACGGGAGAGTCCATTTCAACTCAGCCTCCAGTTGCTCCCCCAGATCCAGCAGATTTAACCTGTCTTGTTGCTTGGAGACAATTGGAATGCGAGGTGGGCTACCCAGGCATCCATCCTTAGAACCCTGCTCGGAATTGTTGTCCTAGAGCCAAACAACAGGTCTCAATTGTCCTGTATGAATCGTTGCAGTTGGGGTCTTCTCACAACTCCCATCGTGGGAAAACCCCCATGGCCTCGTTATCAACCCCCCCCCCCTCAAGAAGGGGCCATCAGGGACAGAATGTCCAACCCGAGCGATAATCTGATCCTCGCCCTGACTTCAGATGCACGAGATCTCGATTCAGGTCTGGAGATTGTGCCTGCCATATCCTCAACCAGAAACCTAGGCCTAGCTTGGGTTCTCAGACTTCCGAACTCAGACTACTGGCCCACAAGCCCTCTAGTTTGGCAATCCAGAACTACAAAGCAGCACTCTGCCTGCCCTCCAGAAAAAAAACATTGCCCTCTGGGTCTACCCAGAAACCACAAATGAGGATCAACCTTCACGCCATTCGGCTGTACCCCAAATATATAGGCTGACCTGGGCACTAATGCCCTTTCTGACACAGCCTGAGCCAGGAACTCCTGGCCCCACACAGACAGCTGGCCGCACACTGAGCACATTGGACCCGCTATGGCCTTAGGTCATCATCTCTTCTCAACCTCGGTTTTCAGGCTTCAGAACCTAGACCTTGTCTCCAATCACGGCCCGGGTTTGAAAATGATGGAGAAATCGGAACTCTTTCCCCATGTCAAGAAACTTTGTAGTTGGCATGTTGTCTAAGGTTCAGTGTCGTTGAAACCAGTGTGGCCCATGAGGCCCCGCCCGTACTTGCATGCCACTATGGTCAGAAACACACATTGTGACCCTCAGCCTGAGCCCAGTCCTCAGGTAAGGCCTCTCAGTGGCTGGATGGAGAGGCAGCATATTAGGCTTGCCATTTCCCTAGGCCCAAATTTTTAAGCATAGTTCGGGTTGTCCCTTAAAACGTCCCCAGGGCTCTGCTTTGGAATTCCTCTTTTGGTGGGACACCTGAGGTAACAAACCTGAAAGGAGTCATCCCATCCCACAGATTGACGAAAAACAATTGGGATCGGGCCAAATCCACAGAGAGAAAGATTCGTCCATGGCCCATGAGGCCTCCCCAACATTCCACGGCCATCACTGATACAAAACCCAGATTCAAAAGCCTGAGCAAGCGCTTCAGACTCGCTCATTCTTCATATCCTGAAGAGTTCTTCAGATAACAACCTACACGGCACTCGAATGCACCCGAAATATATAGTCTAACCTGGGCACTAATGCACTGTCTGACAACCTGAGCCCGGACCTCGTGACCAACACCCAGACAGATGACCGGACACTGAGCACATCAGACCCGCAATGGCCTTAGGTCATCATCTCTTCCCTACCTCAGTTTTCAGGCTTCAGAACCTAGACTTAATCTCCAATCACTGCCCAGGGGTGACTGTGATGCAAAAAAAAAACAGAACTCTTCCTTACCCATGGCAAGAAACCTTGTGGTTGGCATGTTGTCCAACATTCAGTGTATGGAAAACCAACATTCACCCTGAGGTCCCACCCATTCTTGAGTGCGACGAGGGCATAAACACGCATTGTGACCCTCAGCGTGAGTCCTGTCCTCTAGAACGTCCTCTCAGTGGCTCGACCATTAGATGTCATAATGGGCTTGACATGTCCCTAGGCCCCAATTTTTAACCAGATTTCTGGTTGTCCAGTCGCCCCTCCCCAGGGCTCTACTCTGGAATCCCTCATTTGCTGGGACACCTGAGGTTGAAAAACAAAACCAATCAAATCAACAACAACAGAACAACGGATATCTTCCCTCACACAAAATGACCCCAAACACTTTGGACGGGGCCAAACCCCCAGAGAGTAAGACTCGTCCATTTCCAATGAAGTCACCCGGAAATTTCACGACCATGTGTGACACGATATCCAGAGACAAAAACTTGAACAAGAGCCTCACACTCGCCCTTTTTTCATATACCGAAGAGTACTCCTCATGGTCTGGAGCTCAGTCCTGCCATACCTATGACCTGAAACATAATCCGAATTTGTGTCTTCAAACAACTGTCCAAAGAGCCCTGACCTACACACCCTACACAGCTCAGGCCCTTGGAGCCACACCTGACGACTGCGCTTGCCCTCTCCAAGGGAATTGTATGTGCCCATTCCAATGGCCACAACCCTACTAAGAGGATAAACCTCCAAGTCCCTGAGGCCATCCGAATATTTGTGTCTTCCCAGGAAAACAGGGGCAATCTGGGCCCATCTGAGCACCTACTGGAACTCAGACCCGTAGACTGATGTCCCCAGAGGTAAAAAGGAAAAACAGGCCACTTGGCACCTATCGGATCCATTGCTTTGGTTTACAGGCATCTCTCCTCAGAGGCCTGGATTTCAATAACAGCATATGGCTGTTTCTTGACTCACCCATCAGAACAAATCTCATCTGCACATGGGAAACTTGCACGATGGAGCAGTGTGAAAGCCTCTCTTTAAGAGAACCCTTCAGGGCCCCAGTGCCACCGCATCATTCCAAGGTTTCCATAGACACGAAATCATCTTAGGACACATCCACGGGAGTGTGCATTTCAACTAAGCCTCCTCGGTTGATCCCCCAGATCCGGCAGATCTAACCTGTCTTGTTGCTTGGAGACAATTGGAATGCGAGGTGGGCTACCCAGGCATCCATCCTTAGAACCCTGCTCGGAATTGTTGTCCTGGAGCCAACCAACAGGTCTCAATTGCCCTGCAGAAGAATCTTTGCAGTTGGGAGCTTCACACATCTCCCATCTTGGGAAAAACCCCATGGCCTCGTTATCCACCCCCCACTTCAAAAAGGGGCCATCAGGCACAGAATGTCCAACATGAGCGATCGTCTGATCCTCGCCCTAACTTCAGATGCACGAGATCTCAATTCAGGTCTGTAGATTGTCTGCCATATTCTCACCCAGAAACCTAAGCCTAGCTTGGGTTCTCAGACTTCCGTCCTCAGACTACTGGCCCACAAGCCCTCTAGTTTGGCAATCCAGAACAACAATGCAGCACTCTGCCTGCCCTCAGAAGAAAAACATTGCCCCCTGGGGCTACCCAGAAACAACAAATGAGGATAAACCTGCACGCCATTCGGCTCTACCCCAAATATGTAGGCTGACCTGGGCACTAATGCCCTTTCTGACACAGCCTGAGCCTGGACCTCCTGGCCCCACCCAGACAGCTGGCCGCACACTGAGCACATCGGTCCCGTCATGGCCTTAGTTCGTCATCTCTTCTCAACCTCGGTTTTCTGGCTTCAGAACCTAAACCTTATCTCTAATCACGGCCCTGGTTTGAAAATGATGCAGACAACAGAACTCTTTCCCCATGGCAAGAAACCTTGTGGATGGCATGTTGTCCAATGTTCAGTGTAGTTGAAACCAGTGTGGCCATGAGGCCCCGCCCATGCTTGTGGGCCACATTGGTCACAAACTCACATTGTGACCCTCAGCCTGAGCCCAGTCCTCAGGTAAGGCCTCTCAGTGGCTCGATGGAGAGACAGCATATTGGGTTTGCCATGCCCCTAGGCCCCAATTTTTAACCGTAGTTCGGGTTGTCCCTTCACTCTCCCCAGGGCTCTGCTTTGGAATTCCTCTTTTGGTGGGACACCTGAGGTAACAATCCTGAAAGGAGTCATCCCATCCCACAGATTGACGAAAAACAATTGGGATCGGGCCAAATCACAGAGAGCAAGATTCGTCCATGGCCCATGAGGCCTCCCCAACATTCCACGGCCACCAGTGATTCAAAATCCAGAGACAAAAGCCTGAGCACGTGCCTCAGACTCGCTCATTCTTCGAATCGTGAAGAGTTCTTCAGATAAGAACCTACACGGCACTCAAAGGCACCCAAAATATATAGTCTAACCTGGGCACTAAAGCACTGTCTGACAACCTGAGCCCGAACCTCGTGACCAACACCCAGACATCTGACCACACACACTGAGCACATCAGACCCGCCATGGCCTTAGGTCATCATCTCTTCCCTACCTCAGTTTTCAGGCTTCAGAACCTAGACCTTATCTCCAATCACTGCCCAGGGGTGACTGTGATGCAGAACAGAGAACTCTTCCTTACCCATGGCAAGAAACCTTGTGGTTGGCATGTATTCAAACGTTCAGTGTAGGAGAAATCAGCATTCACACTGAGGCCCTGCCCATTCTTGAGTGCGACGAGGGCATAACCACGCATTGTGACCCTCAGCGGGAGTCCTGTCCACTAGTACGTCCTCACAGGGGCTCGACCATTAGATGTCATAATGCGCTTGACATGTCCCTAGGCCCCAATTTCTAACCAGATTTCTGGTTCTCCAGTCGCCCCTCCCCGGGGCTCTACTCTGGAATCCCTCATTTGGTGGGACACCTGAGGTTGAAAAACAAAACAAAACAAATCAACAACAACAACAGACAACGGCCTTCTTCCATCCCACAGTATGACCCCAAAGTTTTTGGACGGGGCCAAAACCCCAGAGAGTAAGACTCGTTCATTTCCCATGAAGTCACCCGGAAATTTCACGACCATGAGTGTCACGATATCCAGAGAGTAAAACTTGAGCAAGAGCCTCACACTCGCCCTTTTTTCATATCCCAAAGAGTTCTCCTCATGGTCTGTAGATCAGTCCTGCCATACCTATGACCCGAAACATAAGCCGAGTTCGTGTTTTCAGACAACTGTTTAAACAGCCCTGGCCTACACACCCTACAGGCTCAGGCCACTGGGGCCAAACCTGACGACTGTGCTTGCCCTCTCCAAGGGAATTGTATGTGCCCATTCCAATGGCCACAACCCTACTAAGAGGATAAACCTCCAAAGTCCCCGAGGCCATCCCAATATTTGTGGCTTCCCAGGACAAACAGGGGCAATCTGGGCCCATCTGAGCACCTACCTGCACTCAGACCCGTAGACTGATGTCCCCAGAGGTAAAAAGTAACGAACAGGACCCTAGCAACTATCGGATCCATTGGTTTGGCCCCAGGCATCTCTCCTCAGAGGCCTGGATTTAAATAACAGCATATGCCTTTTTCTTGACTCACCCATCAGAACAAATCTCATCTACACATAGGAAACTTGCACGATGGAGCTGTGTGAAAGCCTCTCTTTAGGAGAACCCTTCAGGGCCCCAGTGCCACCGCTTCATTCCAAGGTCTCCATAGACACAAAATTATATTAGTACACATCCACGAGAGAGTCCATTTCAACTCAGCCTCCTCGGGTGCTCCCCCAGATCCAGCAGATCTAACCTGTCTTGTTGCTGCTGGAGACAATGGAATGCGAGGTGGGCTACCCAGCTATCCATCCATAGATCCCTGCTAGGAAATGTTTTCCTGGTGCCACCCAACAGGTCTCAATTGTCCTGCAGAAGAATCTTTGCTGTTGGGATATTCTCACAACTCCCATCGTGGGAAAACCGCCATGGCCTCGTGATCCACCACACCTTCAATAATGGACCATCAGGAACAGAATGTCCAATCTGAGTGATCGTCTGATTCTCGCCCTGACTTCAGATGCACGATTCTCGATTCAAGTCTGTAGATTGTGCCTGCCATATTCTCAACCAGAAACCTAGGCCTAGCTTGGGTTCTCAGACTTCCGTCCTCAGACTACTGGCCCACAAGCCCTCCAGTTTGGCAATCCAGAACTACAATGCAGCACTCTGCCTGCCCTCCAGAAGAAAAATATTGCCCTCTGGGGCTACCCAGAAACCCCCAATGAGGATCAAACTGCACGGCATTCGGCTGTACCCAAAATATATAGGCTGACCTGGGCACTAATGCCCTTTCTGACACAGCCTGAGCCTGGACCTCCTGGCCCCACCCAGACAGCTGGCCGCACACTGAGCGCATCGGACCCGCCATGGCCTTAGGTCGTCATCTCTTCTTAAACTCGGTTTTCAGGCTTCAAAACCTAGACCTTATTTCCAATCACTGCCGGGGTTTGAAATGATGCAGAAATCAGGACTCTTTCCCCATGGCAAGAAACCTTGTGGTTGGCATGTTGTCCTAGTTTCCGTGTTTTGAAACCAGTTTTGCCCATGAGGTCCCGCCTATGCTTGCGGGCCACATTGGTCACCAACACATATTGTGACTCTCAGCCTGAGCCCAGTTCTCAGGTAAGGCCTCTCAGTTGTGGATGGAGAGACAGCATATTGGGCTAGCCATGCCCCTAGGCCCCAATTTTTTAACCATAGTTCGGGTTGTGTCTTCATTCTTCCCCAGGGGTCTCCTTTGGAATTCCTCTTTTGGTGGGACACCTGAGGAAACAAACCTTATAGGAGTCCTCCCATCCCACAGATTGACGAAAAACAATTGGGATCGGGCCAAATCCACAGAGAGCAAGATTCGTCCATGGCCCATAATGCCTCCCCAACATTCCACGGCCATCGCTGATACAAAATCCAGAGACAAAAGCCTGAGCAAGCGCCTCAGACTCGATCATTCTTCATATCCTAAAGAGTTCTTCATATAAAAACCCATGGCAACAAACCTTGTGGTTGCCTTGTTGTCCAACGTTCAGTGTAGGAGAAATCAGCATTCACCATGAGGCCCCGCCCATTCTTGAGTGCAACGAGGGCATAAACACGCATTGTGACCCTCAGCGTGAGTCCTGTCCTCTAGTACGTCCTTCAGTGGCTGGACCATTAGATGTCATAATGGGCTTGAAATGTCCCTAGGCCCAATTTTTAACCAGATTTCTGGTTGTCCAGTCGCCCCCTCCCCAGGGCTCTACTCTGGAATCCCTCATTTGGTGGGACACCTGAGGTTGAAAAACAAAACAAAACAAATCAACAACAACAGAGCAACGTACTTCTTCCATCCCACAAATTACCCCAAACTCTTTGGACGGGGCCAAACCCCCAGAGAGTAAGATTCGTCCATTTCCCATGAAGTCACCCGAAATTTTCACGACCATGAGTGAAAGGATATCCAGAGACAAAAACTTGAAGCAAGAGCCTCACACTCGCCCTTTTTTCATATCCCGAAGTGTTCTCCTCAGGGTCTGTAGATCAGTCCTGCCATACCTATGACCCGAAACATAAGCCGACTTTGTGTTTTCAGACAACTGTCCAAACAGCCTGGCCTACACACCCTACAGGCTCAGGCCCCTGGAGCCAAACCTGACGACTGTGCTTGCCCTCTCCAAGGGAATTGTATGTGCCCACTCCAATGGCCACAACCCTACTAAGAGGATAAACCTCCAAAGTCCCTGAGGCCATCCCAATATTTGTGGCTTCCCGGGACAAACAGTGGCAATCTGGGCACATCTGAGCACCTACCGGCACTCAGAACCATAGACTGATGACCCCAGAGGAAAAAAGGTACGAACAGGCCCCAAGCACCTATCGGATCCATTGCTTTGGTTTCCAAGCATCTCTCCTCAGAGGCCTGGCTTTCAATAACAGCATATGGCTGTTTCTTGAGTCACCCATCAGAACAAATCTCATCTACACATGGAAAACTTGCATGATGGAGCTGTGTGAAAACCTCTCTTTAGGAGAACCGTTCAGGGCCCCAGTGCCACTGCTTCATTTCAAGGTCTCCATAGACACAAAATCATATTAGGACACATCCACGGGAGAGTCTATTTCAACACAGCCTCTTCGGTTGCTCCCCCAGGTCCAGCAGATCTAACCTGTCTTGTTGCTTGGAGACACTTGGATGCGAGGTGGGCTACCCAGACATCCATCCTTAGAACCCTGCTCGGAATCCTCCTGGAGCCAACCAACAGGTCTCAATTGTCCTGCAGAAGAATCTTTGCAGTTGGGAGCTTCTCACTACTCCCATCTTGGGAAAACCCCCATGGCCTCGTGATCCACCCCACCTTCAAGCAGGGGCCATCAGGGACAGAATGTCCAACCTGAACAGTCGTCTGATCCTCACCCTGACTTCAGATGCACGAGATCTCGATTCAGGTCTGTAGATTGTGCCTGCCATATCCTCACCCAGAAACTAGGCCTAGCTTGTGTTCTCAGTCTTCTGTCCTCAGACTACTGGCCCACAAGCCCTCCAGTTTGGCAATCCAGAACTAAAAATGCAGCACTCTGTGTGCCCTCCAGAAGTAAAACATTGCCATCTGAGGCTACCCAGAAACCCCAAATGAGGATCAACGGGGTACACCATTCGGCTGTACCCCAAATATATAGGCTGACATGGGCACAAATACCCTTTCTGACACAGCCTGATCCTGGAACTCCTGACGCCACCCAGACAGCTGGCCGCACACTGAGCACATCGGACCCGTCATTGCCTTAGGTCGACATCTCTTCTCAACCTCGGTTTTCAGGCTTCAGTACCTAGACCTTATCTCCAATCACGGCCCGGGTTTGATAATGATGCAGAAAAAGAATTCTTTCCCCATGGCAAGAAACCTTGTGGTTGGCATGTTGTACAAGGTTCATTGTAGTTGAAACCAGTGTGGCCCATGAGGCCCCGCCCATGCTTGCGGGCCACATTGGTCACAAATACACATTGTGACCCTTAGCCTGAGCCCAGTACTCAGGTAAGGCCTCTCAGTGGCTGGATGTAAAGACAGCATATTGGGCTTGCCATGCCCCTAGGCCCCAAATTTTAAATATTGTTCGGGTTGTCCCTTCACTCTTCCCCAGGGCTCTGCTTTGGAATTCCTCTTTTAGTGGGACACCTGAGGTTACAAACCTGAAAGGAGTCCTCCCATCCCACAGATGACGAGAAACAATTGGGATCGGGCCAAGTCCACAGATAGCAAGATTCGTCCATGGCCCATGTGGCCTCCCCAACATTCCACGGCCATCGCTGATAAAAATTCCAGAGACAAAAGCCTGAGGGTCACAATGTGTTCAGTGTGCGGCCAGCTGTCTGGGTGCGGCCAGGAGGTCCAGGCTCAGGCTGTGTCAGAAAGGGCATTAGTGCCCAGGTCAGCCTATATATTTGGGGTACAGCCCAATGGCGTGCTGGTTGATCCTCATTTGGGGTTTCCTTGGATGTGTCCTAATATGATTCTGTGTCTACAGAGACCTTGGGATGAAGCAGTGGCACTGGGGCCCTGAAGGGTTCTCCGAAAGAGAGGCTTTCACACAGCTCCATCGTGCAAGTTTTCCATGTGTAGATGAGATTTGTTCTGATGGGTGAGTCAAGAAACAGCCATATGCTGTTAATGAAATCCAGGCCTCTGAGGAGAGATGCCTGGAAACCAAAGCAAAGGATCCGATAGGTGCCTAGGGGCCTGTTCGTTCCTTTTTACCTCTGCGGACATCAGTCTACGGGTCTTAGTGCACGTAGGTGCTAGGATGGGCCCTGATTGCCCCTGTTTGTCCTGGGAAGCCAGAAATATTGGGATGGCCTCAGGAACTTTGGCGGTTTATCCTCTTAGAAGGGTTGTGGCCATTGGAATGGGCACATACAATTCCCTTGGACAGGGCAAGCACAGTTGTCAGGTTTGCCTCCATAGGCCTGAGTCTGTAGGGTGTGTAGGCCAGGGCTGTTTGGACAGTTGTCTGAAAACACAAACCCTGCATATGTTTCGGGTCATAGGTATGGCAGGACTGATGCTCCTCGGTTGTTCCCCCAGATCCAGCAGATCTAACCTGTCTTGTTGCTTGGAGACAATTGGAATGCGATGTGGGCTACCAAGCCATCCATCCTTAGAACCCTGCTCGGAATCCTAGTCCTGGTTTCAGATGACCCTTGTTTGTCCTGGGCGGCCTACATTATTGGGAAGTCCTTGGGGACTCTGGAGGTTTTTCCTAATTTGTACGATTGTGGACAATGGAATGGGCAGAATTCCCGTGGTATGGACAGGCACAGTCCTGATGTGTGGCTCCAGAGGCCCCAGCCTGAAGGGTCTGTGGGCCAGGAATGTGGGGACAGAAGTCTGAAAACACAAAAACTCGGCTTAGGTTTGGGAAGTAGATATGGCAGGCCCGATCTACAGACCGTGAGGAGAACTCTTCGGGATACGACAAAAGAGCGAGTGTGAGGCGCATGCTCAGACTTTTGTCTCTGGATTTGTTGTCAATAATGGCTGTGGAATCTCGGGGAGGCCTCATGGGCCATGGACGAGACATCCTCTCTGTGAATTTGGTCCAATCCCAATTGTTTTGGGTCAATCTGAAGGATGGGAGGAGTCGATTTAGTTTTGTTACCTCAGGTGTCCCACCAAAAGAGGGATTCCAAAGCAGAGCTCTGGGGAGGGATGAATGGACAACCCGAACAATCCAATTGGGGTGAGGTCGAGAACCGAGCAGGTTGATCCTCATTTGGGGTTTATGGAGATCCCCATAGAGCAACGTTTTTCTTCTGGAGGGCCAGCATAGGGCTGCATTTTGGTTCCAGAATTCCAAGTCTTGAGGACATGTTTGCCAGGAGTGTGAGGAAGGAAGTCTGAAAACACAAGGTAGCACGAGGTTTGGGCCCACTGTGCAGAGGCTGTATCGAGATCTCCTGCATCTGAGGTCAGGGCGAGTATCAGATGTTGCCTCAAGCTGGAGTTTGTGTCCATGACGGCCCCTTCCTGAAGGGGGTGGGGCCGTCATGAGGCCAGGGAGGTTTCCCTATGCTGGGAGTTTTTGAGCTACTCCAAACTTCAAAGTTTCCTTTTTCAGGACAGTCGAGTACTATTGGATGGTTCCAGGATGCCCCATAAAGAAAGACTCAAGAGCAGGGGCCTAAGCATGGATGCCGAGAAACGCCAACTCACCTTCCCATTGCCTGGTCGAGACAAGGCATGCTCAATCTGTGGGCTCTTGGGTGAGCTACCCTGAAGGCTGAGTTTAAATGGACTTTCCTGAGGATGAGTCATAATGTGGGTCGGTGGCCATGGAGACCTTGGAATGTGGCAGTAGCTAAGGGACTCTGCAGGATTCTCCAACCCGAAGGGTTTGACACAACTCCAACAAGGAAGCTTTCCATGTGGAGATGAGAGGTGTTCTGTCTGGTGCCTCAGGATAGCCCCATATGCTGGTCTTCGAACCCAGGCCTCTGAGGAGTGATACCTGGACACCAAAGCAAGAGTTCATAATAGGGCCTAGGGGCCTGCCTGGTTCAATCTTCTGTCTCTGCGGATATCAGTCTGTGTGTCTGCATGGAGGTAGTAGTGGCTCAGCTGGTGTCATAATGCCCCTGTTTGTCCAGTGCGGCTTGCGGTAGTGGGATGTCCTTGGGGACCTTGAGGTTTCTCCTATTTTGTAGAGTTGTGGCCAATGGAACGGGCAGTATCTTAGGAGAGAGCAGGCACAGTTCTGTGGTGTGGCTCCAGAGATCCCAGCCTGGAGGCGGTGTGGGCCACGGCTGTGCAGACAGACATCCAAAAACCCAAACTCAGCTCAGGTTTGGGGCCGAGGTTATGGCAGGCCTGATCTATAGTCCGTGAAGGGAGCTCCTCTGGATATGAAAGAAGGGTGAGAGGGAGGCAGTCGCTCAGTCTTTTGTCTCTGGATATTTTGTCCACAATTACCATTTAATGTAGGAGTTGCCTCATGGGTCGTAGAAGTCTCCCTCTCTGGTAGTTTGTCCAGCCCCCAAGAGTTTGGGGTCATTCTGTGGTAAGGGAAGAGTCCTGTTTTCAGTTTCATGTGTCCCCCCAGTAGAGGGATTCTGGAGCATAGCAGTGGGTACTGACAACTGGAATATTCGCTCTCTGGGTAAGCCTGGGGGCCTATGGATATGACAATCGCCATATGCAGGATCTTGGTCCAGCCACTGAGAGGCGTTACTTTAATACGGGACTCACGCTACAGGTCACAATGCATGTCTGTGCCCTAGGCAGCCCTCAAGCACTGGCGGGGCCTTTCCGACAATGCAGGTTTTCCAACGTTGAATGTTGGACAACATGCCAACCACAAGGTTTCTGGACATGGGGAAGGAGGAATTCTAATTTCTGCATCACGTTCACCCCTGGGCAGTGATTGGAGATAAGGTCTAGGTTCTGAATCCTGAAAACCGAGGTTGGGAAGAGATGTCGTACTACAGCCATAGCGGGTCCCTTGTGACCAGGTTGGAGCCAGCTGTCTAGGTGTCGTTTGGGATGTCTTGTCTCAGGCTGTGCCAGACAGGGCATTCGTATTCAGGGTAGGCTCTATAATTGCTTTACAGTCGAGTGGCATGCATTAGATAATCATTTGGGGTTTCTTATTAGCAGCATAGGGCAAAGTTTTTCTTCTGGAGGGCAGGCAGAGTGCTGCATTGTGGCTTCGGAATTCCCAAACTGGAGGGCTTGTGGGCCAGGAGAGTGAGGACGGAAGTCTGAGAACACAAGCTAGGCTTAGGTTTCGGGGAATGGACATGGCAGGCACACTCTGCCGAGCTGAATTGCGATCTCATGAGTCTGAATTCAGGTCGAGGTCTGACTTTGGCTCAGGTTGGAGTTTCTGTCCATGTTGGCCCCTTCATGAAGGGGGGGCATTATGAGACCATGGGGGTTTTCCCACTATTAGAGTTGTGAGATGCTCCAAACCGCAAGGATTCCTTCTGTGGGACAATTAAGATTTGTTGGATGGCTCCAAGACGTCTCCTAAGGTATTTTTCCAGAACAGGGTTCTAAGTATGGATGCCTGGGCAGACAGCCTCAATTCCAATTGTCTCCTCGCAACAAGAAACATTTGATCTGCTGGCTTGGGGTAGCATCAGAGGGGGCTGAGTTGGAATGGACTTTCCTGAGGATGGTCTTAAATGAGTTGAAATGGACTTTCCTGAGGATGGTCTTAATGTTGGTTTGAGTCCATTGAGACCTTGGTATGGGGCAGTGACACCAGGGCCCTGAAGGATTATCCTAACCAGAGGTTATAACAAAGCTCCAATGAGCAAGTTTTCCATGGGGAGACCAGATTTGTTCTTATTGGTGCCTCAGGAAACCACCATTTGCTGGTATTGGAAATGAGGCCTCTGAGGAGAGATGCCTGGAAACCAAAGCAATGGATCTGATTAGGGACTAGGGGCCTGTCCGGTTCAATATTCTTCTCTGGGGACATCATTTGTCTGAGTGGAGGTAGTTTCTCAGCTGGTTTGAGATCACACCGGTTTGTCCTGGGCGGCCTACACTATTGGGATGGCCTCGGTAACTTTGGAGGTTTTTCCTAATTTGCAAGGTTGTGGCCAATGGAATGGGAAGAATTCTCTTGAAAGGGAAGCACAGTCCTGAGGTGTGGCTCCAGGGATCCAAGTGTGGAGCGTGTGTGGTCCAGGGATATTTGGACAAAAGTCTGAAAACACAAACTCCACTTAGGTTTGGGTCTGTAGGTATGGCCGGCCCGATATATAGACCGTGAGGAGAACTCTTCGGGATATGAACAAAGGGCGAAAGTGAGGTGCTTGCTCATGCTTATTTTTTTTTGGATATGTGTCACCGATTGCCATGGAATGTCCGGGTGTCCTCATGGGCCATCGATGAGGCTCCCTTTCTGGGGATTTGACCCAATCCCAAGAGTTTGGGGTCATTCTGTGGGAAGGGAGGAGGCCTTTCTGTTTTTTTTTTTTTTTTTTTTTTTTACCTCAGGTGGACCACCAAAAGAGGGATTCCACAGCAAAGTCCTGGGGAGGGGCGACTCGACACCCAGAACTGTGGTTAACATTGGGACCTAAGAACATGGCAAGCCCCATATGTGGGCTCTTGGTCCAGACACTGAGAGGCCTTCCTAGAGCATAGGGCTCACATTGAGTTTCACAATGTGTTTTTGTGCCCAAGGAGCCCCTCAAGTCAGGGCGTGGCCTAATGTACCATGCTGGTTTCTCCTACACTGAACATTGCACAATATGGCAACCACAAGTTTTCTGGCCATGGGGAAGGATTTCTAATTTCTGCAACACTTTCACTCCTGGACTGTGATTGGATTTAAGGTCTAGGTTCTGAAGCCTGAAAACTGAGGTTGGGAAGAGATGAAGACCTAAGGCCATGGTGTGAGTGATGTGCTCAGTGTTCGGCCAGCTGTTGAGTGTGGGTTGGGAGGTGCAGGCTCAGGCTGTGGCAGACAGGGAATTAGTGCCCAGGCTAGACTGTATCATTGGGGTGCAGTCGAGTTTCATGCAGGTTGGTACTCATTTGTGGTTACTGGGTAGCCCCAGAGGGCAAAGTTTTTCTTCTGGAAGGAAGACACAGTGCCACATAGTGGCTCCAGAATTCCCAAACTGGAAGGCTTGTGGGCCAGGAGTGTGAGGAAAAAATTCTGAGAACACAAGCCAGACTTAGATTTCGGGGTGAGGGGACGGCAGGAACCCTCTACAGAGATGATTCAAGATCCCGTGTACCTGAAGACAGAGCTAGGATCAGACGTTGGCTCAGGTTGGAGTTTCTGTCCATGACGGCCCCTTCATGAAGGGGAGGGTGTCACGACGCCATGGAGGTTTTCCCACGATGGGAATTGTGAGATGCTCCAAACCGCAATGATTCCTTCCGTGGGACATTCGAGACCTGCTGGATGGCTCCAGGACATCCCATAAGGAAGTTATCCAGAGCAGGGTTCTAAGGATGGATGCCTGGGCAGCCTGCCTCCCATTCCAGGTGTCTCATAGCGCCAAGGCAAGTTCGATCTGCTGGATCTAGGGGAGTAACCGAGGCGGGTGTTTTGAAATGAGTGAGTTGAGGATGGGTCATAATGTGCATTTGTGTCCATGGAGACCTTGGAATGGGGTGCTTGATCCGGGGCCTTGAGGGATGTTCATAACCGGAGGTTTTGATGGAGCTCTAAAGAGTACGTTTCCTATGTAGAGAAGAGAATTGTTTTGATGAGTGCCTAAGGAATCTCCCATATGCTGGTATTGGAAACCAGGCCTCTGAGGAGAGTTGCCTGGAAACAAAAGCAATGGATATGATTATGGCTTAGGTGCCTGTCCGGTTCAATCTCTTTCCTGGGGATACGTGTCTATGGATCTGAGGGGAGGTAGTTGCTCGGCTTGTGTCAGATCGGCCCTGTTTGTCCTAGGCAGCCTATAATATTGGGAATGGCCTCGGGATTTTGGAGTTTCTCCTAATCTATAGGGTTGTGGCCAATGGAATGGGCAGAAATCCACTGGAGAGGGCAGGCACAGTTCTGAGTTTGGCTCTAGGGGCCCAGCCTTGAGGGTGTGTGGGTCAGGCCTGTGGGGACAGAAGTCTGGAAACACAAATTCCGCTTAGGATTGGGGACATAGGTATGGCACGCCCAATCTACAGACCGTGATAACACTTCGGGATATGAAAAAGGGTGAGTTTGAGGTTCTTGCTCAGGTTTTGTCTCTGGATTTGTGTCAACAATGTGGGTCGAATGCTGGCGTGGCCTCATGGGTTGTGGACGGCTTTCCTTCTCTGAGGATTTGACCCAATCCCAAGAGTTTGGGTACATTCTGTGGGATCGGAGGTGTCCTTTCTGTTTTTTTTTTTATTTTATTTTATGTACCTCATGTGTGCCAATAAAAGAGGGATTCCCGAGCAGAGTCCTTGGTAGGGACACCTGGATAACCCCAGCTCTGTTTAACTTTGGGGGCCTAGGGGCATGGCAAGTCCAATATGTGGGCTCTTGATTCAGACACTGAGAGGTCTTCCTTGAGGACAGGGCTCATGCTGAGGGTCACAATGCCTATTTGTGCCCAACAAGGCCCTCAAGCATGGGAAGGGCCTCATGGGCCACGCTGGATTCTCCTACACTGAACGTTGGAGAATATGCCAACCACAACGTTTCCGGCCATCGCGAAGGAAGAGTTGTGATTTCTGCTGCATCACGTTCACCCCTGGACAGTGATTGGAGTTTAGGTCTAGGTTCTGAAACCCGAAAACCGAGGTTGGGAAGAGTTGAAGACCTAAGGACCTGATGGGTACAATGAGCTCAGTGTGTGGCTAGCTGTTGAGTGTAGGTCTGGAGGTGTGGGCTCATGCTGTGTCAGACAGGGCATTAGACAGGGTAGACTGTATATTTGGGGTGCAGTCGAGTGGCGTTCAGTTGATCCTCATTCGGGTTTCCAGGTAGCTCCAAAAGGCAACGTTTTTCTTCTGGAGGGCAGGCAGAGTGCTGCATTGTGACCCCAGTATTGCCAAATTGTAGGGCTTTTGGGCCAGGGGTGTGAGAACGGTAGTCTGAGAACACAAGCTAGGCTTAGTTCTTGGGGTGAGGGCACAGAAGGCACACTCTGTAGAGCTGCATCAAGATCTCATGCACCTGAAGCCAGGGCGAATATCAGACGTTTGCTCAGGTTGGAGTTTCTGTCCATAATGGCCCCTTTATAAAGTGGAGCGTCTCAAGAGGCCATGAAGATTTTCCCGCAATGGGAGTTGTGAGATGCACCAGACTGCAAAGATTCCCTCTGTGGGACACTTGAGACCTGTTGGATGGCTCTAGGATGTCCCATATGGAACGACTCCAGGATAGGGCTCTAAGGATGGATGCCTGGGCAGCCCGCCTCTCATTCTAGTTGTCTCCTAGCAACAAGGCAGGTTTGATCTATAGGCCCTGGGGGAGAAACTAAGGGGGATGAGTTGACATGGACTCTACCGAGGATAGATCATAATGTGGGTTTAAGTCCATGGAGACCTTGGAATGGGGCGCTTGATCCGGGGCCCTGAAATATTCTCCTAAACAGAGGTTTTTTATAGAGCTCCAAAGAGTACATTTCCTATGTGGAGACGAGATTTTTCTGTGAGTGCCTCAGTAATCCCCCATATGCTTGTATTGGTAACCAGGCCTCTGAGGAGAGATGCCTGGAAAAAAAAGCAATGGATCTGATTAGGGCCAAAGTGCCTGTCCAGTTCAATCTTATTATATGGGGATATCTGTCTCTGGGTCTGAGTGGAGGTAGTTTCCTAACTTGTGAAAGATCATCCCTGTTTGTCCTGGGCAGCCAAAACTATTGGGATGGCCTCGGGGAGTTTGGAGGTTTCTCCTAATCTATAGGGTTGTGGCCAATGGAAATGGCAGAATTCCCCTGGAGAAGGAAGCCACAGTCCTCAGGTGTGGCTCCAGGGGCCCCAGCTTGGATGGTGTGTTGGCCAGGACTGTGGGGACAGAAGTCTGAAAACACAAACTCAGCTTAGGTTTCGGGATGTATGTATGAAGGCTCGATCTACAGACCGTGAGAATTTTCCGGGCTATGAACAAAGGGCGAGTATGTGGCGTTTGCTCAGGCTTTTGTCTCTGGATTTTGTGCCTACGGTGGCCGTGGAATGTCGGGGTGTCCTCAAGGGCCATGGACAAGTCTTTCTCTGGTGATTTGGCCTGATCCCAAGTGGTTGGGATCATTCTGTGGATGGGAAGAGTCCTTTCTGTATTTTTTTTTTTAACCTCAGGTGTCCCACCAAAGAGGGATTCCAGAGCAGTGCCCTGAGTAGGGGTGACTAGACATCTCTAACTCTGGTTGAGATTGGGGGACTAGGGGCTTGGCAAGCCCCATATGTGGGCTGTTGTTCCAGTCAATAAGAGGCTTTACATGAGGATAGGGCTCACGCTGAGGGTCACAATGTGTGTTTGTGCAAATTGTAGCCCTCAGGGATAGGTGGGGCCTCATAGTCCATGCTGCTTTCTCCTACAATGAACGTTGGACAACATGCCAACCACAAGGTTTCTTGCCATGGCGAAGGAGAAGTTCTGATTCTTGTATCACGTTCACTCCTGAGCAGTGAGTGGAGATAAGGTCTAGGTTCTGAAGGTGAAAACTGAGGTTGGGTAGAGATGATGGCCGAAAGCCATTGTGGGTTTGATATGCTCAGTGTACGGCCAGCTGTCTGGGTGTTGGACTGGAGGTCTGCCTTCAGGCTGTGTCAGACAGGGCTTTAGTGCACAGGCTAGATTGTATAATTGGGGTATGGTCGAGTGGCATGCAGGTTGTTACTCATTTGGCATTTCTGATTAGCCCTATAGGGCAACATTTTTCTTCTGGAGGGCAGGCAGAGTGCTGCATTGTGTCTCCAGAATTGCCAAATTGGAGGGGTGTGGCCAGGATTGTGAAGACGGAAGTCTGAGAACACAAGTTAGTCTTAGGATTCGGGGCGAGGGCACAGCAGGCACACTCTCAAGTGCTGAATCGAGATCTCGTGCTTCTGAATTCAGGGCGCGGATCAGACTTTGGCTTAGGATGGAGTATCTGTCCATGATGGCCCATTTATGAAGGTGTGGGGCATCATGAGGAAATGGAGGTTTTCTCACAGTGGGATTGTGTGATGCTTCAAACCACACGGATTCATTCTGCGAGACAGTCAGGACAGGTTGGTTGGATTCAAGACGTCCCATAAAGAAATTCTCCAGAGCAGTGTTCTAAGGATGGATGCCTGGGCAGCCCACCTCGCATTCCAACTGTCTCCTAGTGACAAGGCAGGTTTGATCTGCTGGCTCTGGGTGAGCAGCCAAGGGGGCTGATTTGAAATGGACTCTCCTGAGGATGGATCATAATGTAAGTTTGTGTCCTTGGAGACCTTGGAATTGGGCCATGGTGCCAGGTTTTTACAGAGCTCCAAAGGATAAGATTCCCATGTGGAGACAAGATTTGTTCTGATTGGTATCTCTGGAATCCCCCATATGCTGGTATAGGAAAACAAGACTCTGAGGAGAGATGCTTAGAAACAACAGCAATGGAACCAATTACGTTCTAGGGGCCTGTCCAGTTTAACACCTTTCTCTTGGGATATCTGTCTACGGTTGAGTTGAGTTTGTTGCTCAGCTTGTGACAGATCACCCCTCTTTGTACTGGGCGGCCTACACTATTGGAATGGCCTCTGGGACTTTGGAGGTTTCTCCTAATCTGTAGGGTTGTGGCCAATGGAATGGGAAGAATTTCCTTGGAGAGGGCAGGCACAGTCCTGGTGTGTGGCTCCAGGGGCCTCAGCCTGGAGGTTGTGAGGGACAGGGATGTCAGGATAGAAGTCTGAAAACATGGTTTGGGGACGTAGGTATGGCAGGCCCAATCTACAGACTATGAGGAGAATTTTTTGGGCTATGACCTAAGGGAGAGGCTTATGTCTCTGGATTTTGTGTCAATAGTGGCCCTGGAATTTCGGGCTGGCCTCATGGGCCATGGAGGAGTCTTTCTCTCTGGGGGATGGCCTGATCCCAAGTGATTGGGGTCATTCTGAAGGTGGGAGGAATCCTTTCTGTGTTTACTTACCTCAAATGTCCCACCAAAGAGGGATTCCAGAGCAGAGCCCTGAGTAGGGGTGACTAGATGTCTCTACTTCTGGTTAAGATTGGGTGACTTGGGGCATGGCAGGCCCCATATGTGGACTCATTGTCCAGCCACTGAGAGGCTTTACTTGAGGACAGGGTTCAAACTGAGGGTCCCAATGTGTGTTTGTGCCCCACCGCAGCTCTTAAGCATGGGCAGGGCCTCAGAGACCCTACACTACCCTCAGGGGCCCTACTACTACTCCCTGTAGGCCCAACAGGGGTCCTACACTGAACTTTGGATAAGATGCCAACCACAAGATTCTGGCAAGAGGGAAGGAGGTGTAATGATTTCTGCAACACGTTCACCCATGGAAAATGAGTAGAGATAAGGTCTAGGTTTCTGTAGCCTGAAAACCAGGTTGGAAAGAGATGGCAACCTAAGGCCATGGTGGTTCAGATATTGTCAGTGTACGGCAAGCTGTCTGGGTGTCGGTTGGGAATTCAGGCCTCAGGTTGTGTCAGACAGGGCATTAGTGCACAGGCTAGACTATATAATTGGTGTACAGTTGAGTGGCATGCAGGTTTATCCTCATTTGAGGTTTCTGGGTAGACCCATAGGGCAACGTTTTTCTTCTAGAGGGCAGGCAGAGTGCAGCACTGTGTCATCGGAAATCCCACAATGGAGGCCGTGTGGTCCAGGAGAGTGAGGACGGAAGTCTGAGAACACTAGCTATGCTTAGGTTTTGGGGTGAGGGCACAGCAGGTGCACTCTGAAAAGCTTAATCAAGATCTCGTGCGTCTGGGTCAAGGCGAAGATCAGCCGTTGGCTCAGGTTGGAGTTTCTTTCCATGATCCGACTTCATGAAGATTGGGGGCATCTTGTGACCTTGGAATCTTTCCATGATATGAGTTGTGAGGTGGTCCATGAACAAGGACTCCTGTGGGACAGTCGAGACCTGTTGGATGGCTCAAGGATGTCCCATAAGGAACGACGCAAGAGCAGGGTTCTAAGGGTTCTAAGGATCTCTAAGGAGAGATGCCTGGAAACCAAAGCAATAGATCCGATAGGTGCCTATGGGCCTGTTCGTTCCTTTTTACCTCTGGGGACATCAGTCTACGGGTCTGAGTGCAGGTAGGTGCTCAGATGGGCCCGGATTGCCCCTGTTTGTCCTGGGATGCCACAAATATTGGGATGGCCCCAGGGACATTGGAGGTTTATCCTATTAGTAGTGTTGTGGCCATTGGAATAGGCACATATAATTCCCTTGGAGAGGGCAAGCCCAGTCTTCATGTTTGGCTCCAGGGGCCTGAGCCTTTAGGGTGTGTAGGACAGGGCTGTTTGGACAGTTGTTTGAAAACACAAACTCGGCTTATGTTTCGGGTCATAGGTATGGCAGGACTGATCTACAGACCATGAGGAGAACTCTTCAGGATATGAAAAAAGGGCAAGTGTGAAGCTCTTGCTCAAGGTTTTGTCTCTGGATATCGTGTCACTCATGGTCGTGAAATTTCCGGGTCACTTCATGGGAAATGGACGAGACTTACTCTCTGGGGGTTTGGCCCCGTCCAAAGAGTTTGGGGTCATTCTGTGGGATGGAAGAAGTCCGTTGTTCTGTTTTTGTTGATTTGTTTTGTTTTGTTTTTCAACCTCAGGTGTCCCACCAAATAAGGGATTCCAGAGTCGAGCTCTGCGGAGGGGCAGGTGGACAACCAGAAATCTGGTAAAAATAGGGGCCTAGGGACATGTCAAGCCCATTATGACATCTAATTGTCCAGCCATTAAGAGGACATACAAGAAGACAGGACTCACGCTGAGGGTCACAATGCGTGTTTATGCCCTCGTCGCACTCAAGAATGGGAGGGGCCTCACAGTGAATGCTGGTTTCTCCTACACTGAACATTGGACAACATGCCAACCACAAGGTTTCTTGCCATGGGTAAGGAAGAGTTCTGATTTCTGCATCACAGTCACCCATGTCAGTGATTGAGATAAGGTCTAGGTTCTGAAGCCTGAAAACTGAGGTAGGGAAGAGATGATGACCTAAGTCCATGGCGGGTCTGATGAGCTCAGTGTGCGGTCAGCTGTCTGGGTGTTGGTCACGAGGTCCTGGCTCAGGTTGTCAGACAGTGCATTAGTGCCCGGGTTAGACTATATATTTTGGATGCATTCGAGTGCCGTGTAGGTTCTTATCTGAAGAACTCTTCAGGATATGAAGAATGAGCGAGTCTGAGGCGCGTGCTCAGGCTTTTGTCTCTGGATTTTGTATCAGCGATGGCCGTGGAATGTTGGGGAGGCCTCATGGGCCATGGACGAATCTTGCTCTCTGTGGATTTGGCCCGATCCCAATTGTTTTTCGTCAATCTGTGGGATGGGAGGACTCCTTTCAGGTTTGTTACCTCAGGTGTCCCACCAAAAGAGGAATTCCAAAGCAGAGCCCTGGGGAAGAGTGAAGGGACAACCCGAACTATGGTTAAAAATTGGGGCCTATTGGCATGGCAAGCCCAATATGCTGACTCTCCATCCAGCCACTGAGAGGCCTTACCTGAGGTTGGGCTCAGGCTGAGGGTCACAATGTGCTTTTGTGACCGTTCTGGCCCGCAAGTATGGACGGGGCCTCATGGGCCACCCTGGTTTCAACTACACTGAACCTTGGACAACATGTCAACCACAAGGTTTCTTGCCATGGGGAAAGAGTTCTGATTTGTGCATCATTTCCAAACCCAGGCCGTGAATGGAGATAAGGTCTAGGTTCTGAAGTCTGAAAACCGAGGTTGAGAAGAGATGACGAACTAAGGCAATATCGGGTCCGATGTGCTCAGTGTGCGGCCAGCTGTCTGGGTGGGGCCTGGAGGTCCAGGCTCAGGCTGTGTCAGAAAGGGCTTTAGTGCCCAGGTCAGCCTATATATTTGGCGTTCAGCCGAATGGCGTGCAGGTTGATCCATATTTGCGGTTTCTGGGTGCCCCAGAGGGCAATGTTTTTCTTCTGGAGGGCAGGCAGAGTGATGCATTATTAGTTCTGGATTGCCAAACTGGACGGCTTGTAGGCCAGTAGTCTGAGGATGGAAGTCTGAGAACCCAAGCTAGGCCTAGGTTTCTGGGTGAGGATATGGCAGGCACAATCTACAGACCTGAATCGAGATCTCGTGCATCTGACGTCAGGGCAAGGATCAGACGATCGCTCAGGTTGGACATTCTGTCCCTTATGGCCCCTTCTTGAATGGGGGTGTGGATCACGAGGCCTTGGGGGTTTTCCCACGATGGGAATTGGGAGAAGCTCCCAACTGCAAAAATTCTTCTGCAGGACAATGGAGACCTGTTGGTTGGCTCCAGGACAACGATTCCGAGCAGGGTTCTAAGGATGGATTGCTGGGTAGCCCACCTCGCATTCCAATTGTCTCCAAGCAACAAGACAGGTTAGATCTGCTGGATCTGGGGGAGCACCGAGGAGGATGAGTTGAGATGGACTCTCCCGTGGATGTGTCCTAATATGATTTTGTGTCTATGGAGACCTTGGAATGAAGCGGTCGCACTGGGGCCCTGAAGGGTTCTCCTAAAGAGAGGCTTTTACACAGCTCCATCGTGCAAGTTTCCCATGTGTAGATGAGATTTGTTTTGATGGGTGAGTCAAGAAACAGCCATATGCTGTTATTGAAATCAAGGCCTCTGAGGAGAGATGCCTGGAAACCAAAGCAATGGATCCGATAGTTGCCTAGGGGCCTGTTTGTTCCTTTTTACTTCTGCGAAAAATCAGTCTATGGGTCTGAGTGCCGGTAGGTGCTCAGATGGGACCAGATTGCCCCTGTTTGTCCAAGGAAGCCACAAATATTGGGATGGCCTCAGGGATTTTGGAAGTTTATCCTATTAGTAGGGTTGTGGCCTTTGGAATGTGCACATACAATTCCATGGCAGAGGGCAAGCCAAAGTCTTCAGGTTTGGCTCCAGGGGCCTGAGACTGTAGGGTGTGTAGGCCAGGGCTTTTTGGACAATTGTCTGAAAATACAAACTCGGCTTATGTTTCAGGTCATAGGTATGGCAGGACTGATCTACAGACCATGAGGAGAACTCTTCGGGATATGAAAAAAGGGCGATTGTGAGGCCCTTGCTCAGTTTTTGTCTCTGGATATCGTGTCACTCATAGTCATGAAATTTCCGGGTGACTTCATGGGAAATGGACGAGTCTTACTCTCTGGGGTTTTGCCACGTCCAAAGAGTTTGGGGTCATTCTGTGGGATGGAAGAAGTCCGTTGTTCTGTTGTTGTTGATTTGTTTTGTTTTTGTTTTTCAACCTCAGGTGTCCCACCAAATGGGGGATCCCAGAGTAGAGCCTATGGGTCTGAGAGCAGGTAGGTGCTCAGATGGGTCCAGATTGCCCCTGTTTGTTCAGGGAAGTCACAAATATTGGGATGGCTTCAGGGAATTTGGAGGTTTATCGTATTAGTAGGGTTGTGGCCATTGGAGTGGGCACATACAATTCCCTTGGAGAGGGGAAGCACAGTCGTCAGTTTTGGCTCCAGGGGCCTGAGCCTGTAGGGTGTGTAGGCCAGGGCTGTTTGGACAGTTGTCTGAAAACACAAACTCGGCTTATGTTTCGGGTCATAGGTATGGCAGGACTGATCTACAGACCATGAGGAGAACTCTTCGGGATATGAAAAAAGGGCGAGTGTGAGGCTCTGCTCAAGTTTTTTTTGTCTCTGGATATCGTGTCACTCATGGTCCTGAAATTTCCGGGTGATTTCATGGGAAATGGACGAGTCTTACTCCCTGGGGGGATGGCCCCGTCCAAAGACTTTGGGGTCATTTTGTGGGATGGAAGAAGTCCGTTTTTCTGTTGTTGTTGATTTGTTCTGTTTTGTTTTTCAACCTCAGGTGTCCCACCAAATAAGGGATTCCAGGGTCGAGTTCTGCGGAGGGGGGGAGTGGACAACCAGAAATCTGGTAAAAAATAGGGGCCTAGGGACATGTCAAGCCCATTATGACATCTAATTGTCCAGCCATTGAGAGGACATACAAGAAGACAGGACTCACGCTGAGGGTCACAATGCGTGTTTATGCCCTCGTCGCACTCAAGAATGGGCGGGGCCTCACGGTGAATGCTGGTTTCTCCTACACTGAACGTTGGACAACATGCCAACCACAAGGTTTCTTGCCATGGGTAAGGAAGAGTTCTGATTTCTGCATCACAGTCACCCATGTCAGTGATTGAGATAAGGTCTAGGTTCTGAAGCCTGAAAACTGAGGTAGGGAAGAGATGATGACCTAAGTCCATGGCGGGTCTGATGAGCTCAGTGTGCGGTCAGCTGTCTGGGTGTTGGTCACGAGGTCCGGGCTCAGGTTGTCAGACAGTGCATTAGTGCCCGGGTTAGACTATATATTTTGGGTGCATTCGAGTGCCGTGTATGTTCTTATCTGAAGAACTCTTCCGGATATGACGAATGAGCGAGTCTGAGGCACGTGCTCAGGCATTTGTCTCTGGATTTTGTATCAGCGATGGCCGTGGAATGTTGGGGAGGCCTCATGGGCCATGGACGAATCTTGCTCTCTGTGGACTTGGCCCGATCCCAATTGTTTTTCGTCAATCTGTGGGATGGGAGGACTCCTTTCAGGTTTGTTACCTCAGGTGTCCCACCAAAAGAGGAATTACAAATGAGAGCCCTGGGGAAGAGTGAAGGGACAACCCAAACTATGGTTAAAAATTGGGGCCTAGGGGCATGGCAAGCCCAATATGCTGTCTCTCCATCCAGCCACTGAGAGGCCTTACCTGAGGACTGGGCTCAGGCTGAAGGTTACAATGTGTGTTTGTGTCCTATGTGGCCCGCAAGCATGGGCGGGGCCTCTTGGGCCACCCTGGTTTCAAGTACACTGAACCTTGGACAACATGCCAACCACAAGGTTTCTTGCCATGGGGAAAGAGTTCTGATTTCTGCATCATTTTAAAACCCGGGCCGTGATTGGAGATAAGGTCTAGGTTCAGAAGCCTGTAAACCGTGATTGAGAAGAGATGACGATAAGGCCATGGCGGGTCCGTTGTGCTCAGTGTGCGGCCAGCTGTCTGGGTGGGTCCAGGAGTTCCAGGCTCAGGCTGTGTCAGAAAGGGCATTAGTGCCCAGGTTAGCCTATATATGTGGGGTACAGCCGAATGGCGTGCAGGTTGATCCTCATTTGGGGATTCTGGGTAGGCCCAGAGGGCAATGTTTTTCTTCCGGAGAACAGGCAGAGTGCTGCATTGTAGTTCTGGATTGCCAAACTGGAGGGCTTGTGGGCCAGTAGTCTGAGGACGGAGGTCTGAGATCCCAAGCTAGGCCTAGGTTTCTGGGTGAGGATATGGCCGGCACAATCTACAGTCCTGAATCTAGATCTTGTGCATCTGAAGTCAGGGCGAGGATTAGACGATCGCTCAGGTTGGACATTATGTACCTGTGGCCCCTTTTTGAAGGGGGGGGATCACGAGGCCATGGGGGTTTTCCGAAGATGGGAGTGTGAGAAGCTCCCAACTGCAAAGATTCTTCTGCAGGATAATTGAGACCTGTTTGTTGGCTCCAGGACAACGATTCCGAGCAGGGTTCTAAGGATGGATGGCTGGGTAGCCCACCTCGCATTCCAATTGTCTCCAAGCAACAAGACAGGTCAGATCGGCTGGATCTGGGGGAGCAACCGAGGAGGCTGAGTTGAAATGGACTCTCCTGGATGTGACCTAATATGATAATGTGTCTATGGAGACCTTGGAATTAAGCGGTGGCACTGGGGCCTGGAAGAGTTCTCGTAAAGAGAGGCTTTCACACAGCTCCATCGTGCAAGTTTCCCATGCGTAGATGAGATTTGTTCTGATGGTGAGTCAAGAAACAGCCATATGCTGTATTGAAATCCAGGCCTCTGAGGAGAGATGCCTCGAAACCAAAACAATGGATCCGATAGTTGCCTAGGGGCCTATTCTTTCCTTATTACCTCTGGGGATATCAGTCTACGGGTCTGAGTGCAGGTAGGTGCTCAGATGGGCTCAGATTGCCCCTGTTTGTCCTGGGAAGCCACCACTATTGGGATGGCCTCAGGAATTTTGGAGGTTTATCCTCTTAGTAGTGTTGTGGCCATTGGAATGGGCACATACAATTCCCTTGGAGAGGGCAAGCACAGTCTTCAGGTTTGGCCTCAGGGGCCTGAGCCTGTAGGGTGTGTAGGCCAGGTCTGTTTGGACAGTTGTCTGAAAACACAAACTCGGCTTATGTTTCAGGTCATAGGTATGGAAGGACTGATCTACAGACCATGAGGAGGACAGTTTGGGATATGAAAAATGGGTGAGTGTGAGGCTCTTGCTCAAGTATTTGTCTCTGGATATCATGTCACTCATGGTCGTGAAATTTCCGGGTGACTTCATGGGAAATGTACGAGTGTTACTCTCTGGGGTTTTGGCCCCGTCCAAAGATTTTGGGGTCATTCTGTGGGATGGAAGAAGTCCGTTTTTTTTGTGTGTGTTGTTGATTGTTTTGTTTTGTTATTCAACCTCAGGTGTCCCACCAAAAGAGGGTTTCCAGAGTAGAGCCCTGGGGAGTTGTGACTGGACAACCAGAAATCTGGTTAAAAATTGGGGCCTAGGGACATGTCAAGCCAATTATGACATCTAATGGTCCAGCCACTGAGAGGATTTACTAGAGGTCAGTAATCACGCTGAAGGTCACAATGCGTGTTTATGCCCCCGTCGCACTCAAGAATGGGCGTGACCTCAGGGTGAATGCTGGTTTCTCCTACACTGAACGTAGGACAACATGGCAACCACAAGGTTTCTTGCCTTGGGTAAGCAGGAGTTCTGATTTCTGCATCACAGTCACCCCTGGGCAGTGATTGGAGATAAGGTCTAGGTACTGAAGCCTGAAAACTGAGGTAGGGCAGAGATGATGACCTAAGGTCATGGTGGGTCTGATGTGCTCAGTGTGCGGTCAGCTGTCTGTGTGTTGCTCAGGAGGTCCCAGTTCAGGTTGTGTCAGACAGTGCATTACTGCCCAGGTTAGACTATATAATTTGGGTACATTCGAGTGCCGTGTAGGTTTATTCTCATTTAATGTGCCCGGGTAGATCATTAGGCAATCTATTTTTTCTAGAGGGTAGGCAGAGTGCTGCTATGATTGTCCGGAATTGCCAAACTTGTAGGCTTCGGGGCCAGGAGTGTGAGGATGGAAGTCTGAGAACACAAGCTAGACTTGGGTTCAGAGCGAGGGCACGGCATGTACCCCCTGAAGATCTGAAGCAATATCTCATGCATCTGAAGTCAGAGCGAGGATCAGACGTTGGCTCAGCTTGGATTTTCTGTTCATGACGGCCCCTTCATGAAGGGATCCGATTCTCGAGAGCGCGGAGTTTTTCCCACGTTGGGAGTGGTGGGATGCCCCCTCCAAGGATTCCTTCTGCGGGATAATTGAGACCTGTTGGACAGCTCCAGGACATCCCATATGGATGAGTCCAGACCAACGTTCGAGGATGGATGCCTGGGAAGCCCACCTCGCATTCCATTTGTCTCCTAGCGACAAGACAGTTTAGATCTGATGGCTCTGCGGGAGCAACCGGGGTGGCTGAGTTGAAATGGACTTTCCTGAGGATGGGTCTAATGTGTGTTTGTGTCCATGAGGGCCTTGGATTGGGGCGGTGGCACCGGGACCCTGAAGTATTCTCCTCAGCTTTTGACATAGCTCCCATGCACAAGTTTCCTTGTGGAGACGAGTTTGGTTCTGATGGGTGCCTCAGGAAAATCCCAATGCTGGTATTGTAAACCAGGGTTTTGAGGAGACATGCCTTTAAACAAAAGGAATGGATCCGAGTTTGGCCTAGGGTCCTGTCTGGTTCAATCTTCTTCTCTGGGGACATCCTTCTAGGGTATGAGTAGAGGTAGATGCTCAGCTGGTGTCAGACTGCCCTTTTTTGTCCCGGGCGACCTATACTATTGGGATGGCCTCAGAGACTTTGCAGGTTTCTCCTAATTTGTACGATTTTGGACAATGGAATGGGCAGAATTCCCATGGATTGTGTAGGCACAGTCCTAATGTGTGGCTCCAGGGTCCCCAGCCTGGATGGT
Source organism: Mustela putorius furo (assembly GCF_011764305.1). Taxonomy (NCBI): domain Eukaryota; kingdom Metazoa; phylum Chordata; class Mammalia; order Carnivora; family Mustelidae; genus Mustela; species Mustela putorius. The sequence goes on along the minus strand of NW_025422241.1, from coordinate 64,464 downwards.
GTGTGGCCCAGGACTTTGAGGACAGAAGTCTGAAAACACAAACTCAGCTTATGTTTGGGGACGTAGGTATGGCAGGCCCGATCTACAAACCATGAGAATACATCTTCAGGATATGAAGATAGTAGTAGTCTGAGGCGCTTGCTCAGTCTTTTGTCTCTGGATTTTGTTTCAGCGATGGCCGTGGAAAGTCGAGGCGGACTCATGGGCCATGTACGAATCTTGCTCTCTATGGATTTGTCCCAATCCCAATTGTTTTTCGTCAATCTGTTGGATGGAGTACACCTTTCAGGGTTGTTACCTCAGGTGTCCCACCAAAAGAGGAGTTCCAAAGCAGAGCCTTGGGGAAGAGTGAAGGGACAACCCGAACTATTCTTAAAAATTGGGGACTAGGGGCATGGCAAGCCCAATATGCTGTCTCTTCATCCAGCCACTGAGAGGCCTTACCTGAGGACTGGTCTTAGGCTGAGGGTCACAATGTGTGTTTGCTACCTATCTCGACCGCGAGCAATGGCGGGTCCTCAAGGGACACACTTGTTTCCACTACACTGAACGTTGGACAACAAGCCAACCACAAGTTTTCCTGCCATCGGGAAGGAGTTCTGATTTCTGCAACATTTTCAAACCTGTGCAGTGATTGGAGATAAGGTCTAGGTTCTGAAGCCTGAAAACTGAGGTTGGGAAGGGATAACGACCTAAGGCCATGGGGGGTCTGAAGTTCTCAGTTTTTAGCCAGCTGTATGGGTGGGCCCAGGAGGTCCAGGCTCAGGCTGTGTCCGAAAGGGCATTATTGCCCAGGTCAGCCTATATATTTTGGGTATAGCCAAGTGTCGTGCAGGTTGATCTTCACTTGGGGTTTCTAGGTAGCCCCAGAGGGCAATGTATTTCTTCTCAGGGCAGGTAGAGTGCTGCATTGTAGTTCTGGATTGCCAATCTGGAGGGCTTGTGAGCCAGTAGTCTGTGCACAGAAGTCTGAGAACACAAGCAAGGCTTAGGTTTCTGGGTGAGGACATGGCAGGCACAATCTACAGACCTGAACCGAGATCTCGTGCATCTGAGGTCAGGGTGAGGATCAGACGATCGCTCAGGTTGGACCTTATGTCCCTGATGGCCCCTTTATGAAGGGGGGGGATCATGTGGCCATGGGGGTTCTCTCACGATGGGAGTTCTGAGAAGCTCCCATCTGCAAAGATTCTTCTGCAGGACAATTGAGACCTGTTGGTTGGCTCCAGGCCAATGATTCCGAGCAGGGTTTTAAGGATGGATGGCGGGGTAGGCCACCTCACATTCCAATTGTCTCCTAGCAACAAGACAAGTAAGATCTGCTGGATCTCGCGGAGCACCCGAATACGCTGAGTTGAAATGGACTCTAATGTGTATGGGTCCTAATGTGTTTTTTGTGTCTATGGAGACCTTGTAATGGTGCAGTGGCACACAGGCCCTGAAGGATTCTCCTAACTGGAGGTTTTGAGACATCTTCAAAGGATAATTTTCCCATGTTGAGAAGAGATTTGTTCTGATTGCTGCCTCATGAAATCCCCATATGCTAATATTGGAAACCAGGCCTCTGAGGAGAGATACCTGTAACCGAAAGCAATGAATCTGATTCAGGCCTAGGGGCCTGTCTGATTCAATCTTCTTCTCTGGGGACATCCATCTACGCTGAGTAGAGATAGATGCTCAGCTGGTTTCAGATGATTCTTGTTTGTCCTGGGCGGCCTACATTATTGGGATGTCCTTGGGGACTCTGGAGGTTTTTCCTAATTTGTACGATTGTGGACAATGGAATGGGCAGAATTCCCGTGGTATGGACAGGCACAGTCCTGATGTGTGGCTCCAGGGGCCCCAGCCTGAAGGGTCTGTGGGCCAGGAATGTGGGGACAGAAGTCTGAAAACACAAACTCGGCTTAGGTTTGGGAAGTAGGTATGGCAGGCCCGATCTACAGACCGTGAGGAGAACTCTTTGGGATACGACAAAAGAGCGAGTGTGAGGCGATTGCTCAGACTTTTGTCTCTGGATTTGTTGTCAACGATGGCTGTGGAATCTCTGGGTGGCCTCATGGGCCATGGACGAGGCTTCCTCTCTGTGAATTTGGTCCAATCCCAATTGTTGGGGTCAATCTGAAGGATGGGAGGAGTCGTTTTAGTTTTGTTACCTCAGGTGTCCCACCAAAAGAGGGATTCCAAAGCAGAGCTCTGGGGAGGGATGAATGGACAACCCGAACAATCCAATTGGGGTGAGGTCGAGAACCGAGCAGGTTGATCCTCATTTGGGGTTTATGGAGATCCCCATAGAGCAACGTTTTTCTTCTGGAGGGCCAGCATAGGGCTGCATTTTGGTTCCAGAATTCCAAGTCTTGAGGACATGTTTGCCAGGAGTGTGAGGAAGGAAGTCTGAAAACACAAAGTAGCACGAGGTTTGGGCCCACTGTGCAGAGGCTGAATCGAGATCTCCTGCATCTGAGGTCAGGGCGAGTATCAGATGTTGCCTCAAGCTGGAGTTTGTGTCCATGACGGCCCCTTCCTGAAGGGGGGGGGGGGTGTCATGAGGCCTGGGAGGTATCCCTACTCTGTGAGTTGTGAGCTGCTCTAAACTTCAAAGTTTCCTTCTTCAGGACAGTCGAGTACTATTGGATGGTTCCAGGATGCCCCATACAGAAAGACTCGAGAGCAGGGGCCTAAGCATGGATGCCGAGAAACGCCAACTCACCTTCCCATTGCCTGGTCGAGACAAGGCACGCTCAATCTGCGGGCTCTTGGGTGAGCTACCCAGAAGGCTGAGTTTAAATGGACTTTCCTGAGGATGAGTCATAATGTGGGTTGGTGGCCATGGAGACCTTGGAATGTGGCAGTAGCTAAGGGACTCTGCAGGATTCTCCAACCCGAAGGGTTTGACACAACTCCGACAAGGAAGCTTTCCATGCGGAAATGAGAGGTGTTCTGTCTGGTGCCTCCGGATAGCCCCATATGCTGGTCTTCGAACCCAGGCCTCTGAGGAGTGATACCTGGACACCAAAGCAAGAGTTCATAATAGGGCCTAGGGGCCTGTCTGGTTCAATCTTCTGTCTCTGCGGATATTAGTCTGTGTGTCTGCATGGAGGTAGTAGTTGCTCAGCTGGTGTCATAATGCCCCTGTTTGTCCAGTGCGGCTTGCGGTAGTGGGATGTCCTTGGGGACCTTGAGGTTTCTACTATTTTGTAGAGTTGTGGCCAATGGAACGGGCAGTTTCTTAGGAGAAAGCAGGCACAGTTCTGTGGTGTGGCTCCAGAGACCCCAGCCTGGAGGCGGTGTGGGCCACGGCTGTGCAGACAGACATCCAAAAACCCAAACTCAGCTCAGGTTTGGGGCCGAGGTTATGGCAGGCCTGATCTACAGTCCGTGAGGGGAGCTCCTCTGGATATGAAAGAAGGGTGAGAGGGAGGCAGTCGCTCAGTCTTTTGTCTCTGGATATTTTGTCCACAATGGCCGTTTAATGTAGGAGTTGCCTCATGGGTCATAGAAGTCTCCCTCTCTGGTAGTTTGTCCAGCCCCCAAGAGTTTGGGGTCATTCTGTGGGAAGGGAAGAGTCCTGTTTTCTGCTTCATATGTCCCCCCAGTAGAGGGATTCTGGAGCATAGCAGTGGGTACTGACTACTGGAATACTAGCTCTCTGGTTAAGCCTGGGGGCCTATGGATATGACAAGCCCCATATGCAGGATCTTGGTCCAGCCACTGAGAGGCGTTACTTTAATACGGGACTCACGCTACAGGTCACAATGCATGTCTGTGCCCTAGGCGGCCCTCAAGCACTGGCGTGGCCTTTCCGACAATGCAGGTTTTCCACATTGAATGTTGGACAACATGCCAACCACAAGGTTTCTGGCCATCGGGAAGGAGGAATTCTAATTTCTGCATCACGTTCACCCCTGGGCAGTGATTGGAGATAAGGTCTATGTTCTGAAGCCTGCAAACCGAGGTTGGGAAGAGATGACGAAGTACAGCCATAGCGGGTCCCTTGTGTCCAGGTTGGAGCCAGCTGTCTAGGTGTCGTTTGGGATGTCTTGTCTCAGGCTGTGCCAGACAGGGCATTCGTATTCAGGGTAGGCTGTATATAATTGCTTTACAGTCTAGTGGCTTGCATTAGATAATCATTTGGGGTTTCTTATTAGCAGCAGAGGGCAAAATTTTTCTTCTGGAGGGCAGGCAGAGTGCTGCATTGTGGCTTCAGAATTCCCAAACTGAGGGCTTGTGGGCCAGGAGAGTGAGGACGGAAGTCTGAGAACACAAGCTAGGCTTAGGTTTCGGGGAATGGACATGGCAGGCACACTCTGCAGAGCTGAATTGAGATCTCATGAGTCTGAAGTCAGGTCGAGGATCAGACTTTGGCTCAGGTTGGAGTTTCTGTCCATGTTGGCCCCTTCATGAAGGGGGGGGGGCATTATGAGGCCATGGGTGTTTTCCCACTATTAGAGATGTGAGATGCTCCAAACCGCAAGGATTCCTTCTGTGGGACAATTAAGATTTGTTGGATGGCTCCAGGACGTCTCATAAGGTATTTTTCCAGAACAGGGTTCTAAGTATGGATGCCTGGGCAGACAGCCTCAATTCCAATTGTCTCCTAGCAACAAGAAACATTTGATCTGCTGGCTTCGGGTAGCATCAGAGGGGGCTGAGTTGGAATGGACTTTCCTGAGGATGGTCTTAAATGAGTTGAAATGGACTTTCCTGAGGATGGTCTTAATGTTGGTTTGAGTCCATTGAGACCTTGGTATGGGGCAGTGGCACCAGGGCCCTGAAGGATTCTCCTAACCAGAGGTGATAACAAAGCTCCAATGAGCAAGTTTTCCATGGGGAGACGAGATTTGTTCTCATTGGTGCCTCAGGAAACCACCATTTGCTGGTATTGGAAATGAGTCCTCTGAGGAGAGATGCCTGGAAACCAAAGCAATGGATCTGATTAGGGACTAGGGGCCTGTCCGGTTCAATATTCTTCTCTGGGGACATCTTTTGTCTGAGTGGAGGTAGTTGCTCAGCTGGTTTGAGATCACACCTGTTTGTCCTGAGCGGCCTACACTATTGGGATGGCCTCGGTAACTTTGGAGGTTTTTCCTAATTTGCAAGGTTGTGGCCAATGGAATGGGAAGAATTCTCTTGAAAGGGAAGCACAGTCCTGAGGTGTGGCTCCAGGGACCCAAGTGTGGAGCGTGTGTGGTCCAGGGCTATTTGGACAAAAGTCTGAAAACAAAAACTCCACTAAGGTTTGGGTCTGTAGGTATGGCCGGCCCAATATATAGACCGTGAGGAGAACTCTTCGGGATATGAACAAAGGGCGAAAGTGAGGTGCTTGCTCATGCTTATTTTTTTCTGGATATGTGTCACCGATTGCCATGGAATGTCCGGGTGTCCTCATGGGCCATCGATGAGGCTCCCTTTCTGGGGATTTGACCCAATCCCAAGGGTTTGGTGTCATTCTGTGGGAAGGGATGAGGCCTTTTTTTTTTTTTTTTACCTGAGGTGGACCACCAAAAGAGGGATTCCACAGCAGAGTCCTGGGGAGGGGCGACTGGACAACCAGAACTGTGGTTTACATTGGGACCTAAGAACATGGCAAGCCACATATGTGGGCTCTTGGTCCAGTCACTGAGAAGCCTTCCTTGAGCATAGGGCTCACATTGAGTTTCACAATGTGTTTTTGTGACCAAGGAGCCCCTCAAGTCAGGGCGTGGCCTAATGTACCATGCTGGTTTCTCCTACACTGAACGTTGCACAATATGGCAACCACAAGTTTTCTGGCCATGGGGAAGAAGGAGTTCTAATTTCTGCAACACTTTCACTCCTGGACTGTGATTGGATTTAAGGTCTAGGTTCTGAAGCCTGAAAACTGAGGTTGGGAATAGATGAAGACCTAAGGCCATGGTGTGACTGATGTGCTCAGTGTTCGGCCAGCTGTTGAGTGTGGGTTGGGAGGTGCAGGCTCAGGGTGTGGCAGACAGGCAATTAGTGCCCAGGCTAGACTGTATCATTGGGGTGCAGTCGAGTTTCGTGCAGGTTGGTACTCATTTGTGGTTACTGGGTAGCCCCAGAGGGCAACGTTTTTCTTCTGGAAGGAAGACACAGTGCCACATAGTGGCTCCAGAATTCCCAAACTGGAAGGCATGTGGGCCAGGAGTGTGAGGAAAAAATTCTGAGAACACAAGCCAGACTTAGATTTCGGGGTGAGGGGACGGCAGGAACCCTCTGCAGAGATGATTCGAGATCCCGTGTACCTGAAGACAGAGCTAGGATCAGACGTTGGCTCAGGTTGGAGTTTCTGTCCATGACGGCCCCTTCATGAAGGGGAGGGTGTCACGAGGCCATGGAGGTTTTCCCACGATGGGAATTGTGAGATGCTCCAAACCGCAATGATTCCTTCCGTGGGACAGTCGAGACCTGCTGGATGGCTCCAGGATATCCCATAAGGAAGTTATCCAGAGCAGGGTTCTAAGGATGGATGCCTGGGCAGCCTGCCTCCCATTCCAGGTGTCTCATAGCGCCAAGGCAAGTTCGATCTGCTGGATCTAGGGGAGTAACCGAGGCGGGTGTGTTGAAATGGGTGAGTTGAGGATGGGTCATAATGTGCATTTGTGTCCATGGAGACCTTGTAATGGGGTGCTTGATCCGGGGCCTTGAGGGATGTTCATAACCGGAGTTTTTGATGGAGCTCTAAAGAGTACGTTTCCTATGTAGAGAAGAGAATTGTTTTGATGAGTGCCTAAGGAATCTCCCATATGCTGGTATTGGAAACCAGGCCTCTGAGGAGAGATGCCTGGAAACAAAAGCAATGGATATGATTAGGGCCTAGTTGCCTGTCCGGTTCAATCTCTTTCCTGGGGATACGTGTCTATGGATCTGAGGGGAGGTAGTTGCTCGGCTTGTGTCAGATCGCCCCTGTTTGTCCTAGGCAGCCTATAATATTGGGAATGGCCTCGGGATTTTGGAGTTTCTCCTAATCTATAGGGTTGTGGCCAATGGAATGGGCAGAAATCCCCTGGAGAGGGCAGGCACAGTTCTGAGTTTGGCTCTAGGGGCCCAGCCTGGAGGGTGTGTGGGTCAGGCGTGTGGGGACAGAAGTCTGAAAACACAAATTCCCCTTAGGATTGGGGACACAGTTATGGCATGCCCAATCTACAGACCGTGATAACACTTCGGGATATGAATAAGGGTGAGTTTGAGGTGCTTGCTCATGTTTTGTCTCTGGATTTGTGTCAACAATGTGAGTCGAATGCTGGCGTGGCCTCATGGGTTGTGGACGGCTTTCCTTCTCTGAGGATTGGACCCCAATCCCAAGAGTTTGGGTACATTCTGTGGGATGGGAGGTGTCCTTTCTGTTTTTTTTATTTTATTTTATGTACCTCATGTGTGCCAATAAAAGAGGGATTCCCGAGCAGAGTCCTTGGTAGGGACAACTGGATAACCCCACCTCTGTTTAAGTTTGGGGGCCTAGGGGTATGGCAAGTCCAATATGTGGGCTCTTGATTCAGACACTGAGAGGTCTTCCTTGAGGACAGGGCTCATGCTGAGTGTCACAATGCCTATTTGTGCCCAACAAGGCCCTCAAGCATGGGAAGGGCCTAATGGGCCACGCTGTATTCTCCTACACTGAACGTTGGAGAATATGCCAACCACAAGGTTTCCGGCCATCGCGAAGGAAGAGTTGTGATTTCTGCATCACGTTCACCCCTGGTCAGTGATTGGAGTTTAGGTCTAGGTTCTGAAACCCGAAAACCGAGGTTGGGAAGAGATGAAGACCTAAGGACCTGATGGATACAATGAGCTCAGTGTGTGGCTAGCTGTTGAGCGTAGGTCTGGAGGTGTGGGCTCATGCTGTGTCAGACAGGGCATTAGACAGGGTAGACTGTATATTTGGGGTGCAGTCGAGTGGCGTTCAGTTGATCCTCATTCGGGTTTCTAGGTAGCTCCATAAGGCAACGTTTTTCTTCTGAAGGGCAGGCAGAGTGCTGCATTGTGGCCCCAGTATTGCCAAACTGTAGGGCTTTTGGGCCAGGGGTGTGAGGACGGTAGTCTGAAAACATAAGCTGGGCTTAGTTTTGGGGGTGAGGGCACAGAAGGCACACTCTGCAGACCTGAATCAAGATCTCATGCACCTGAAGCCAGGGCGAATATCAGACGTTTGCTCAGGTTGGAGTTTCTGTCCATGATGGCCCCTTTATAAAGTGGAGCGTCTCAAGAGGCCATGAAGATTTTCCTGCAGTGGGAGTTGTGAGATGCACCAGACTGCAAAGATTCCTTCTGTGGGACATTTGAGACCTGTTGGATGGCTCTAGGATGACCAATATGGAACGACTCCAGAGTAGGGTTCTAAGGATGGATGCCTGGGCAGCCCGCCTCCCATTCTAGTTGTCTCCTAGCAACAAGGCAGGTTTGATCTGCAGGCCCTGGGGGAGAAACCAAGGGGGATGAGTTGACATGGACTCTACCGAGGATAGATCATAATGTGGGTTTAAGTCCATGGAGACCTTGGAATGGGGCGCTTGATCCGGGGCCCTGAAAGATTCTCCTAAACAGAGGTTTTTATAGAGCTGCAAAGAGTACATTTCCTATGGGGAGACGAGATTTTTCTATGAGTGCCTCAGTAATCCCCCATATGCTGGTATTGGTAACCAGGCCTCTGAGGAGAGATGCCTGGAAAAAAAAGCAATGGATCTGATTAGGGCCTAAGTGCCTGTCCAGTTCAATCTTATTCTATGGGGATATCTGTCTCTGGGTCTGAGTGGAGGTAGTTTCCTAACTTGTGAAAGATCATCCCTGTTTGTCCTGGGCAGCCAACACTATTGGGACGGCCTCGGGGAGTTTGGAGGTTTCTCCTAATCTATAGGGTTGTGGCCAATGGAAATGGCAGAATTCCCCTGGAGAAGGAAGCCACAGTCCTCAGGTGTGGCTCCAGGGGCCCCAGCTTGGATGGTGTGTGGGCCAGGACTGTGGGGATAGAAGTCTGAAAACACAAACTCAGCTTAGGTTTGGGGATGTATGTATGAAGGCTCGATCTACAGACCGTGAGAATTTCCCGGGCTATGAACAAAGGGCGAGTATTTGGCGTTTCCTCAGGCTTTTGTCTCTGGATTTTGTGCCTACGGTGGCCGTGGAATGTCGGGGTGTCCTCAAGGGCCATGGACAAGTCTTTCTCTGGTGATTTGGCCTGATCCCAAGTGGTTGGGATCATTCTGTGGATGGGAAGAGTCCTTTCTGTATTTTTTTTTTTTTTTTTTTTTTACCTCAGGTGTCCCACCAAAGAGGGATTCCAGAGCAGTGCCCTGAGTAGGGGTGACTAGACATCTCTAACTCTGGTTGAGATTGGGGGACTAAGGGCTTGGCAAGCCCCATATGTGGGCTGTTGTTCCAGTCACTAAGAGTCTTTACATGAGGATAAGGCTCACGCTGAGGGTCACAATGTGTGTTTGTGCAAATTGTAGCCCTCAGGGATAGGTGGGGCCTCATAGTCCATGCTGCTTTCTCCTACAATGAACATTGGACCACATGCCAACCACAAGGTTTCTTGCCATGGCAATGGAGAAGTTCTGATTCTTGTATCACGTTCACTCCTGAGCAGTGAGTGGAGATAAGGTCTAGGTTCTGAAGGTGAAAACTGAGTTTGGGTAGAGATGATGGCCGAAAGCCATTGTGGGTTTGATATGCTCAGTGTACGGCCAGCTGTCTGGGTGTTGGACTGGAGGTCTGTCCTCAGGCTGTGTCAGACAGGGCTTTAGTGCACAGGCTAGATTGTATAATTGGGGTATGGTCGAGCGGCATGCAGGTTGTTACTCATTTGGCGTTTCTGGTTAGCCCTATAGGGCAACATTTTTCTTCTGGAGGGCAGGCAGAGTGCTGCATTGTGTCTCCAGAATTGCCAAACTGGAGGGGTGTGGCCAGGATTGTGAAGACGGAAGTCTGAGAACACAAGTTAGGCTTAGGTTTCGGGGCGAGGGCACAGCAGGCACACTCTCAAGTGCTGAATCGAGATCTCGTGCTTCTGAATTCAGGGCGCGGATCAGACTTTGGCTTAGGATGGAGTTTCTGTCCATGATGGCCCATTTATGAAGGTGTGGGGCATCATGAGGAAATGGAGGTTTTCTCACAGTGGGATTGTGTGCTGCTTCAAACCACAAGGATTTATTCTGCGAGACAGTCAGGACAGGTTGGTTGGATTCAAGACATCCCATAAAGAAATTCTCCAGAGCAGGGTTCTAAGGATGGATGCCTGGGCAGCCCACCTCGCATTCCAACTGTCTCCTAGTGACAAGGCAGCTTTGAACTGCTGGCTCTGGGTGAGCAGCCGAGGGGGCTGATTTGAAATGGACTCTCCTGAGGATGGATCATAATGTAAGTTTGTGTCCTTGGAGACCTTGGAATTGGGCCATGGTGCCAGCGCACTGAAGGATCCTCCTAACCTGAGGTATTGACACAGCTCGAAAGAGGAAGTTTCTCATGTGGAGGTGAGATCTGTTCTGATTGTTTCCTTAGGAAACCCCCATATTCTGATATTGGAAACCAGGCCTCTGAGGAGAGATACATAGAAACCAAAGCAATGGATCAGAAGTTGGCTCAGGTTGGAGTTTCTGTCCATGATGGCCCCATTATAAAGGGGAGCATCTCATGAGGCCATGTAGGTTTTCCCATGATAGGAGTTGTGAGATGCTCCAATCTGCAAGGATTCCTTCTGCAGGACAGTCAAGACCTGTTGGAAGGCTCCCAGGACATCCCATATGGAATGGCGCCAGAGCAGGATTCCAACGATGGATGCCTAGAGAGTCTGCTTTGCATTCCAGTTGTCTCCTAGCGACAAGGCAGGTTTGATATTCTGGCTCAGGGGGAGTAATCAACGGGGCTGAGTTGAAATGTACTCTCCTGCAGAATGGTCATATTGCAGGTTTGTGTCCGTGGAGACCTTGGAAAGGGCGGTGGCTCCGGTTACCTGAAGCTTTCTCCTAACTGGAGGTTTTTACAGAGCTCCAAAGGATAATTTTCCCATGTGGAGACAAGATTTGTTCTGATTGGTATCTCTGGAATCCCCCAAATGCTGGTATTGGAAAACAGGCCTCTGAGGAGAGATGCTTAGAAACAAAAGCAATGGAACCAATTACGTTCTAGGGGCCTGTCCAGTTTAATACCTTTCTCTTGGGATATCTGTCTACGGGTGAGTTGAGGTCGTTGCTCAGCTTGTGACAGATCACCCCTCTTTGTACTGGGCGGCCTACACTATTGGAATGGCCTCTGGGACTTTGGAGGTTTCTCCTAATCTGTAGGGTTGTGGCCAATGGAATGGGAAGAATTTCCTTGGAGAGGTCAGGCACAGTCCTGAGGTGTGGCTCCAGGGGCCTCAGCCTGGAGGGTGTGTGGGACAGGGATGTCAGGATAGAAGTCTGAAAACACGGTTTGGGGACGTAGGTATGGCAGGCCCGATCTACAGACTATGAGGATAATTTTTTGGGCTATGACTTAAGGGTGAGGCTTATGTCTCTGGATTTTGTGTCAATAGTGGCCGTGGAATGTCGGGCTGGCCTCATGGGCCATGGAGGAGTCTTTCTCTCTGGGGATGGCCTGATCCCAAGTGATTGGGGACATTCTGTGGGTGGGAGGAATCCTTTCTGTGTTTACTTACCTCAAATGTACCACCAAAGAGGGATTCCAGCGCATAGCCCTGAGTAGGGGTGACTAGATGTCTCTACCTTTGGTTAAGATTGGGTGACATGGGGCATGGCAGGCCCCATATGCGGGCTCATGGTCCAGCCACTGAGATGCTTTACTTGAGGACAGGGCTCAAACTGAGGGTCCCAATGTGTGTTTGTGCCCACCGCAGCTCTTAAGCATGGGCAGGCCTCAGGGACCCTACACTACCCTCAGGGGCCCTACTACTACTACTGTAGGCCCTACATGGGTCCTACACTGAACTTTGGATAAGATGCCAACCACAAGATTCTGGCGAGAGAGAGGGAGGAGTTAAGATTTCTGCATCACGTTCACCCATGGGAAATGAGTAGAGATAAGGTCTAGGTTTCTGTAGCCTGAAAACCAGGTTGGAAAGAGATGGCAACCTAAGGCCATGGCCGTTCAGATGTTCTCAGTGTACGGCAAGCTTTCTGGGTGTCGGTTGGGAATTCAGGCCTCAGGTTGTGTCAGACAGGGCATTAGTGCACAGGCTAGACTATATAATTGGTGTACAGTTGAGGTGCATGCAGGTTTATCCTCATTTGAGGTTTCTGGGTAGACCCATAGGGCAACGTTTTTCTTCTAGAGGGCAGGCAGAGTGCAGCACTGTGTCATCGGAAATCCCAAAATGGAGGGCGTGTGGTCCAGGAGAGTGAGGACGGAAGTCTGAGAACACTAGCTATGCTTAGGTTTTGGGGTGAGGGCACAGCAGGTGCACTCTGAAGAGCTTAATCAAGATCTCGTGCATCTGAAGTCAAGGCGAAGATCAGCCCTTGGCTCAGGTTGGAGTTTCTTTCCATGATCCGCCTTCATGAAGATGGGGGCATCATGTGACCATGGAAGCTTTCCATGATATGAGTTGTGAGGTGGTCCATGCACAAGGACTCCTGTGGGACAGTCGAGACCTGTTGGATGTCTCAATGATGTCCCATAAGGAACGACGCAAGAGCAGGATTCTAAGGGTTCTAAGGATCTTAAGGAGAGAAGCCTGGAAACCAGAGCAATGGATCCGATAGGTGTCTATGGGCCTGTTCGTTCCTTTTTACCTCTGGGGACATCAGTCTACGGGTCTGAGTGCTGGTAGGTGCTCAGATGGTCCCAGATTGCCCCTGTTTGTCCAGGGAAGCCCCAAATATAGGGATGGCCTCAGGGACTTTGGAGGTTGATCCTATTAGTAGGGATGTGGCCATTGGAATGGACACATACAATTCCCTTGGAGAGGGCAAGCACAGTCTTCATGTTTGGCTCCAGGGGCCTGAGCCTATAGGGTGTGTAGGCCAGGGCTGTTTGGACAGTTGTCTGAAAACACAAACTCAGCTTTTGTTTCGGGTCATAGGTATGGCAGGACTGATCTACAGACCATGAGGAGAACTCTTCGGGATATGAATAAAGGGCGAGTGTGAGGCTCTTGCTCAAGTTTTGTCTCTGGATATCGTGTCACTCATGGTCCTGAAATTTCCGGGTGACTTCATGGGAAATAGACGAGTCTTACTCTCTGGTTTTTTGGGCCCTGTCCAAAGTGTATGGGGTCATTATGTGGGATGGAAGAAGTCCGTTGTTCTTGATTTGTTTTGTTTTTCAACCTCAGGAGTCCCACCAAATGAGGGATTCCAGAGAAGAGCCCTGGGCGGGGCGACTGGACAACCAGAAATCTGGTTAAAAATTGGGTCCTAGGGACATATCAAGCCCATTATGACATCTATGGTCCAGCCACTGAGAGGACGTACTAGAGGATAGGACTCACGCAAGGGTCACAATGCGTGTTTATGCCCTCGTCGCATTCAAGAATGGGCGGGGCCTCAGGGTGAATGCTGCTTTCTCCTACACTGAACGTTGGACAACATGCCAACCACAAGGTTTCTTGCCATGGGTAAGGAAGAGTTCTGATTTCTGCATCACAATCACCGCTGGGCAGTGATTGGAGATAAGGTCTAGATTCTGAAGCCTGAAAACTGAGGTAGGGGAGAGATGATGACCTAAGGCCATCGTGGGTCTGTTGTGCTCAGTGTGTGGTCAGCTGTCTGGGTGTTGTTCACGAGGTCCAAGCTCAGGTTATCAGACAGTGCATTAGTGCCCAGGTTAGACTATATATTTTGTGTGCATTCGAGTGCCGTGTAGGTTCTTATCTGAAGAACTCTTCAGGATATGAAGAATGAGCGAGTCTGAGGCACGTGCTCAGGGTTTGTCTCTGGATTTTGTATCAGCGATGGCCGTGGAATGTTGGGGAGGCCTCATGGGCCATGGACGAATCTTGCTCTCTGTGGATTTGGCCCTATCCCAATTGTTTTTTCGTCAATCTGTGGGATGGGAGGTCTCCTTTCAGGTTTGTTACCTCAGGTGTCCCACCAAAAGAGGAATTCCAAAGTAGAGCCCTGGGGAAGAGTGTAGGGACAACCCGAACTATGGTTAAAAATTGGGGCATAGGGTCATGGCAAGCCCAATATGCTGTCTCTCCATCCAGCCACTGAGAGGCCTTACCTGAGGACTGGGCTCAGGCTGAGGGTCACAATGTGTGTTTGTGACCAATGTGGCCCGCATGCATGGGCGGGGCCCTCATGGGCCACACTGGTTTCAAGTACACTTAACCTTGGACAACATGCCAACCACAAGGTTCTTGCCATGGGGAAAGAGTTCTGATTTCTGCATCATTTTCAAACCCGGGCCGTGATTGGAGATAAGGTCTAGGTTCTGAAGCCTGAAAACCGAGGTTGAGAAGAGATGACAAACTAAGGCCATGGCGGGTCCGATGTGCTCAGTGTGCGCCCAGCTGTCTGGGTGGGGCCAGGACTTCCTGGCTCAGTCTGTGTGAGAAAGGGCATTAGTGCCCAGGTCAGCCTATATATTTTGGGGGTACAGCCGAATGGCGTGCAGGTTGATGTTCGTTTGGGGTTTCTGGGTAGCCCCAGAGGGCAATGATTTCTTCTGGAGGGCAGGCAGAGTGCTCCATTGTAGTTCTGGATTGCCAAATTGGAGGGTTTGTGGTTCAGTAGTCTGAGGACGGAAGTCTGAGAACCCAAGCTAGGCCTAGGTTTCTGGGTGAGGATATGGCAGGCACAGTCTACAGACCTGAATCGAGATCCCGTGCTTCTAAAGTCAGGGCGAGAATCAGACGATCGCTCAGGTTGGACATTCTGTCCCTAATGGCCCCTTCTTGAAGGGGGTTGGATAGCGAGGCCATGGGGGTTTTCCGACGATGGGCGATGTGAGAAGGTCCCAATTGCAAAGATTCTTCTGCAGGACAATTGAGACCTGTTGTTTGGCTCCAGGACAATGATTCTGAGCAGGGTTCTAAGGATGGATGGCTGTGTAGCCCACCTCGTTTTCAAATTGTCTCCAAGCAACAAGACAGGTCAGATCTGCTGGATCTGGGGGAGCAACCGAGGAGGCTGAGTTGAAATGGACTCTCCCGTGGATGTGTCCTAATATGATTTTGTGTCTATGGAGACCTTGGAATGAAGCGGTGGCACTGGGGCCATGAAGGGTTCTCCTAAAGAGAGGCTTTCACACAGCTCCATCGTGCAAGTTTCCCATGTGTAGATGAGAATTGTTCTGATGGTTGGTCAAGAAACAGCCATATGCTGTTATTGAAATCCAGGCCTCTGAGGAGAGATGCCTCGAACCCAAATCAATGGATCCGATAGGTGCCTAGAGGCCTGTTCTTTCCTTATTACCTCTGTGGATATCAGTCTACGGGTCTGAGGGCAGGTAGGTGCTCAGATGGGCTCAGATTGCCCCTGTTTGTCCTGGGAAGCCACAACTATTGGGATGGCCTCAGGAGTTTTGGAGGTTTATCCTCTTAGTAGGGTTGTGGCCATTGGAATGGGCACATACAATTCCCTTGGAGAGGGCAAGCACAGTCTTCAATTGTGGCCTCAGGGGCCAGAGCCTGTAGGGTGTGTAGGCCAGAGCTGTTGGGACAGTTGTCTGAAAACACAAACTCGGCTTATGTTTCGGGTCATAGGTATGGCAGGACTGATCTACAGACCATGAGGAGAACACTTTGGGACATGAAAAATGGGCGAGTGTGAGGGTCTTGCTCACGTTTTTGTCTCTAGATATTGTGTCACTCATGGTCGTGAAATTTCCGGGTGACTTCATGGGAAATGGACGAGTCTTACTCTCTGTGGGTTTGGCCCCGTCCAAGGAGTTTGGGGTCACTCTGTGGGATGGAAGAAGTCCGTTTTTTTGTTGTTGTTGATTTGTTTTGTTTTGTTTTTCTACCTCAGGGGTCCCACCAAATGAGGGATTCCAGAGTAGAGCCCTGGGGAGTTGTGACTGGACAACTAGAAATCTGGTTAAAAATTGGGGCCTAGGGACATGTCAAGCCCATTATGACATCTAATGGTCCAGCCACTGAGAGGATTTACTAGAGGTCAGTCTCAAGCTGAGGTTCACAATGCGTGTTTATGCACTCGTCGCACTCAAGAATGGGCGGGGTCTCAGGCTGAATGCTGGTTTCCCCTACACTGAACGTAGGACAACATGTCAACCACAAGGATTCTTGCCTTGGGTAAGCAGGAGTTCTGATTTCTGCATCACAGTCACCCATGGGCAGTGTTTGGAGATAAGGTCTAGGTTCTGAATCCTGAAAACTGAGGTAGGGCAGAGATGATGACCTAAGGCCATGGCGGGTCTGATGTGCTCAGTGTTCGGTCAGCTGTCTGGGTGTTGCTCAGGAGGTCCCAGCTCTGGTTGTGTCAGACAGTGCATTACTGCCCAGGTTAGACTATATAATTTGGGTACATTCGAGTGCCGTTTAGGTTTTATTGTCATTTAATGTGCCCGGGCAGCTCATTGGGCAATATTTTGTTTCTCGAGGGCAGGCAGATTCCTGCAATGATGGTCCGGAATCGCCAAACTTGTGGGCTTCGGGGCCAGGAGTGTGTGGATGGAAGTCTGAGAACACAAACTAGACTTGGGTTTCAGGGCGAGGGCACGGCATGTACCTCCTGAAGATCTGAGGCAATATCTCATGCATCTGAAGTCAGAGCGAGGATCAGACGTTGGCTCAGCTTGGATTTTCTGTTCTTGACGGCCCCTTCATGAAGGGAGCGGATTCTCGAGGCCGTGGAGGTTTTCCCACGTTTGGAGTGGTGGGATGCCCCCTCCTAGGATTCCTTCTGCGGGACAATTGAGACCTGTTGGACAGCTCCAGGACATCCCATATGGATGAGTCCAGACCAATGTTCGAGGATGGATGCCTGGGAAGCCTGCCTCGCATTCCAATTGTCTCCTAGCGACAAGACAGTTTAGATCTGATGGTTCTGTGGGAGCAACCGGGGTGGCTGAGTTGAAATGGACTTTTCTGAGCATGGGTCTAATGTGTGTTTGTTTCCATGAGGGCCTTTAAATCGGGCAGTGGCACCGGGACCCTGAAGTATTCTCCTCAGCTTTTGACATAGCTCCCATGCACAAGTTTCCTTGTGGAGACGAGTTTGGTTCTGATGGGTGCCTCAGGAAAACCCCAATGCTGGTATTGGAATCCAGGGTTTTGAGGAGACATGCCTGTAAACCAAAGCAATGGATCCGATTATGGCCTAGGGTCCTGTCTGGTTCAATCTTCTTCTCTGGGGACATCCTTCTAGGGTATGAGTGGAGGTAGATGCTCATCTGGTGTCAGACTGACCTTTTTTGTCCCGGGCGACCTATACTATTGGGATGGCCTCAGGGACTTTGGAGGGTTCTCCTAATTTGTACGATTTTGGACAATGGAATGGGCAGAATTCCCATGGATTGGGTAGGCACAGTCCTAATGTGTGGCTCCAGGGACCCCAGCCTGGATGGTGTGTGGCCCAGGACCTGGATGGTGTGTGGCCCAGGACTTTGAGGACAGAAGTCTGAAAACACAAACTCAGCTTATGTTTGGGGACGTAGGTATGGCAGGCCCGATCTACAAACCATGAGAAGACATCTTTAGGATATGAAGAAAGTGCGAGTCTTAGGCGCTTCCTCAGACTTTTGTCTCTGGATTTTGTTTCAGCGATGGCCGTGGAATGTCGAGGAGGCCTCATGGGCCATGGACGAATCTTCCTCTCTGTGGATTTGGCCCAATCCCAATTGTTTTCGTCAATCTGTTGGATGGAGGACTCCTTTCAGGGTTGTTACATCAGGTGTCCCACCAAAAGAGGAATTCCAAAGCAGAGCCCTGGGGAAGAATGAAGGAAACAACCCGAACTATGGTTAAAAATTGGGGCTTATGGTCATGGCAAGCCCAATATGCTGTCTCTTCATCCAGACACTGAGAGGTCTTACCTGAGGACTGGGCTAAGGCTGTGGGTCACAATGTGAGTTTGCCACCTATGTGGCCCACGAGCAATGGCGGGGCTTCATCAGACAAACAGGTTTCCACTACACTGAATGTTGGAAACAAGCCAACCACAAGGTTCTTGCCATTGGGAAGGAGTTCTGACTTCTGCATTATATTCAAACCTGGGCAGTGATTGGAGATAAGGTCTAGGATCTGAATCCTGAAAACCGAGGTTGGGAAGAGATAACGACCTAAGGCAATGGCTGGTCCTATGTGCTCAGTGAGCGGCAAGCTGTCTGGGTGGGGCCAGGGGGTCCAGGCTCAGGCTGTGTCAGAAAGGGCATTATTGCCCAGGTCACCCTATATATTTTGGGTACAGCAAAGTGGCGTGCAGGTTGATCTTCATTTGGGGTTTCTAGGTAGCCCCAGATGGCAATGTTTTTCTTCTGGAGGGCAAGCAGAGTGTTGCATTGTAATTCTGGATTGCCAAACTGGAGGGCTTGTGGGCCATTAGTCTGAGGACGGAAGTCTGAGGACACAAGCTAGGCTTAGGTTTTCTGGGTGAGGACATGGCAGGCACAATCTACAGACCTGAATCGAGATCTCGTGCATCTGTAGTCAGGGTGAGGATCAGACTATTTCTCAGGTTGGACCTTATGTCCCTGATGGCCCCTTCATGAAGGGGGGGGGTATCACGAGGCCATGGGGGTTTCTCACGTTGGGAGTTCTGAGAGCTCCCAACTGCAAAGATTCTTCTGCAGGAAAATTGAGACCTGTTGGTTGGCTCCAGGCCAATGATTCTGAGCAGGGTTCTAAGGATGGATGGCGGGGTAGGCCACCTCGCATTCCAATTGTCTCCTAGCAACAAGACAAGTTAGATTTGCTGGATCTCACGGAGCAACCGAATATGCTGAGTTGAATTGGACTCTTCCGTGCATGTGTCCTAATATGATTTTGTGTCTATGGAGGCCTTGTAATGGGGCAGTGGCACACAGGCCCTGAAGGATTCTCCTAACTGGAGGTTTTGAGACATCTTCAGAGGATAATTTTCCCATGTGGAGAAGAGATTTGTTCTGATTGCTGCCTCATGATATCCACATATGCTAATATTGGAAATCAGGCCTCTGAGGAGAGATACCTGTAACCGAAAGCAATGAATCTGATTCAGGCCTAGGGGCCTGTCTGATTCAATCTTCTTCTCTGGGGACATCCATCTACACTGAGTAGAGATAGATGCTCAGCTGGTTTCAGATGACCCTTGTTTGTCCTGGGCGGCCTACATTATTGGGATGTCCTTGGGGACTCTGTAGGTTTTTCCTAATTTGTACGATTGTGGACAATGGAATGGGCAGAATTCCCGTGGAGGGGACAGGCACAGTCCTGATGTGTGGCTCCAGGGGCCCCAGCCTGAAGGGTCTGTGGGCCAGGAATGTGGGGACAGAAGTCTGAAAACACAAACTCGGCTTAGGTTTGGGAAGTAGGTATGGCAGGCCCGATCTACAGACCGTGAGGAGAACTCTTCGGGATACGACAAAAGAGCGAGTGTGAGGCGCTTGCTCAGACTTTTGTCTCTGGATTTGTTGTCAACGATGGCTGTGGAATCTCGGGGAGGACTCATGGGCCATGGACGAGACTTCCTCTCTGTGAATTTGGTCCAATCCTAATTGTTTTGGGTCAATCTGAAGGATGGGAGGAGTCCTTTTAGTTCTGTTACTTCAGGTGTCCCACCAAAAGAGGGATTCCAAAGCAGAGCTCTGGGGTGGGATGAATGGACAACCCGAACAATCCAATTGGGGTGAGGTCGAGAACCGAGCAGGTTGATCCTCATTTGGGGTTTATGGAGATCCCCATAGAGCAACGTTTTCTTCTGGAGGGCCAGCATAGGGCTGCATTTTGGTTCCAGAATTCCAAGTCTTGAGGACATGTTTGCCAGGAGTGTGAGGAAGCAAGTCTGAAAACACAAGGTAGCACGAGGTTTGGGCCCACTGTGCAGAGGCTGAATCGAGATCTCTTGCATCTGAGGTCAGGGCGAGTATCAGATGTTGCCTCAAGCTGGAGTTTGTGTCCATGACGGCCCCTTCCTGAAGGGGGTGGGGGCGTCATGAGGCCAGGGATGTTTCCCTATGCTGGGAGTTGTGAGCTGCTCCAAACTTCAAAGTTTCCTTCTTCAGGACAGTCGAGTACTATTGGATGGTTCCAGGATGCCCCATACAGAAAGACTCGAGAGCAGGGGCCTAAGCATGGATGCCGAGAAACGCCAACTCACCTTCCCATTGCCTGGTCGAGACAAGGCATGCTCAATCTGCAGGCTCTTGGGTGAGCTACCCAGAAGGCTGAGTTTAAATGGACTTTCCTGAGGATGAGTCATAATGTGGGTTTTTGGCCATGGAGACCTTGGAATGTGGCAGTAGCTAAGGAACTCTGCAGGATTCTCCAACCCGAAGGGTTTGACACAACTCCAACAAGGAAGCTTTCCATGCGGAGATGAGAGGTGTTCTCTCTGGTGCCTCAGGATAGCCCCATATGCTGGTCTTCGAACCCAGGCCTCTGAGGAGTGATACCTGGACACCAAAGCAAGAGTTCATAATAGGGCCTAGGGGCCTGTCTGGTTCAATCTTCTGTCTCTGCGGATATCAGTCTGTGTGTCTGCATGGAGGTAGTAGTTGCTCAGCTGGTGTCATAATGCCCCTGTTTGTCCTGTGCGCTTGCGGTAGTGGGATGTCCTTGGGGACCTTGAGGTTTCTACTATTTTGTAGAGTTATGGCCAATGGAACGGGCAGTTTCTTAGGAGTGAGCAGGCACAGTTCTGTGGTGTGGCTCCAGAGACCCCAGCCTGGAGGCGGTGTGGGGCCACGGCTGTGCAGACAGACATCCAAAAACCCAAACTCAGCTCAGGTTTGGGGCCGAGGTTATGGCAGGCCTGATCTACAGTCCGTGAGGGGAGCTCCTCTGGATATGAAAGAAGGGTGAGAGGGAGGCAGTCGCTCAGTCTTTTGTCTCTGGATATTTTGTCCACAATGGCCGTTTAATGTAGGAGTTGCCTCATGGGTCGTAGAAGTCTCCCTCTCTGGTAGTTTGTCCAGCCCCCAAGAGTTTGGGGTCATTCTGTGGGAAGGGAAGAGTCCTGTTTTCTGCTTCATGTGTCCCCCCAGTAGAGGGATTCTGGAGCATAGCAGTGGGTACTGACAACTGGAATACTCCCTCTCTGGTTAAGCCTGGGGGCCTATGGATATGACAAGCCCCATATGCAGGATCTTGGTCCAGCCACGGAGATGCGTTACTTTAATACGGGACTCACGCTACAGGTCACAATGCATGTCTGTGCCCTAGGCGGCCCTCAAGCACTGGCGTGGCCTTTCCGACAATGCAGGTTTTTTCCCCACATTGAACGTTGGACAACATGCCACCCACAAGGTTTCTGGCCATGGGGAAGGAGGAATTCTAATTTCTGCATCACGTTCACCCCTGGGCAGTGATTGGAGATAAGGTCTAGGTTCTGAAGCCTGCACACCGAGGTTGGGAAGAGATGACGAACTACAGCCATAGCGGGTCCCTTATGTCCAGGTTGGAGCCAGCTGTCTAGGTGTCGTTTGGGATGTCTTGTCTCAGGCTGTGCCAGACAGGGCATTCGTATTCAGGGTAGGCTCTATAATTGCTTTACAGTCGAGTGGCATGCATTAGATAATCATTTGGGGTTTCTTATTAGCAGCATAGGGCAAAGTTTTTCTTCTGGAGGGCAGGCAGAGTGCTGAATTGTGGCTTCGGAATTCCCAAACTGGAGGGCTTGTGGGCCAGGAGAGTGAGGAAGGAAGTCTGAGAACACAAGCTAGGCTTAGGTTTCGGGGAATGGACATGGCCGGCACACTATGCAGAGCTGAATTGAGATCTCATGAGTCTGAAGTCAGTTCGAGGATCAGACTTTGGCTCAGGTTGGATTTTCTGTCCATGTTGGCCCCTTCATGAAGGGGGGGGGCATTATGAGGCCATGGGGGTTTTTCCCACTATTAGAGTTGTGAGATGCTCCAAACCGCAAGGATTCCTTCTATGGGACAATTAAGATTTGTTGGATGGCTCCAGGACGTCTCCTAAGGTATTTTTTCCAGAACAGGGTTCTAAGTATGGATGCCTGGGCAGACAGCCTCAATTCCAATTGTCTCCTCGCAACAAGAAACGTTTGATCTGCTGGCTTGGGGTAGCATCAGAGGTGGCTGAGTTGGAATGGACTTTCCTGAGGATGGTCTTAAATGAGTTGAAATGGACTTTCCTGAGGATGGTCTTAATGTTGGTTTGAGTCCATTGAGACCTTGGCTTGAGGCAGTGGCACCAGGGCCCTGAAGGATTCTCCTAACCAGAGGTTATAACAAAGCTCCAATAAGCAAGTTTTCCATGGGGAGACGAGATTTGTTCTTATTGGTGCCTCAGGAAACCACCATTTGCTGGTATTGGAAATGAGGCCTCTGAGGAGAGATGCCTGGAAACCAAAGCAATGGATCTGATTAGGGCCTAGGGGCCTGTCCGGTTCAATATTCTTCTCTGGGGACATCTTTTGTCTGAGTGGAGGTAGTTGCTCAGCTAGTTTGAGATCACACCTGTTTGTCCTGGGCGGCCTACACTATTGGGATAGCCCCGGTAACTTTGGAGGTTTTTCCTAATTTGCAAGGTTGTGGCCAATGGAGTGGGAAGAATTCTCTTAAAAGGGAAGCACAGTCCTGAGGTGTGGCTCCAGGGACCCAAGTGTGGAGCGTGTGTGGTCCAGGGCTATTTGGACAAAAGTCTGAAAACACAAACTCCACTTAGGTTTGGGTCTGTAGGTATGGCCGGCCCGATATATAGACCGTGAGGAGAACTCTTCAGGATATGAACAATTGCGAAAGTGAGGTGCTTGCTCATGCTTATTTTTTTCTGGATATGTGTCACCGATTGCCATGGAATGTCCGGGTGTCCTCATGGGCCATCGATGAGGCTCCCTTTCTGGGGATTTGACCCAATCCCAAGAGTTTGGAGTCATTCTGTGGGAAGGGAGGAGGCCTTTCTGTTTTTTTTTTTTTTTTTTTTTTTTTACCTCAGGTGGACCACCAAAAGAGGGATTCCACAGCAGAGTCCTGGGGAGGGGCGACTGGACAACTAGAACTCTGGTTAACATTGGGACCTAAGAACATGGCAAGCCCCATATGTGGGCTCTTGGTGCAGACACTCAGAGGCCTTCCTTGAGCATAGGGCTCACATTCAGGTTCACAATGTGTTTTTGTGCCCAAGGAGCCCCTCAAGTCAGGGCGTGGCCTAATGTACCATGCTGGTTTCTTCTACACTGAACGTTGCACAATAACCCCTAACCTACAACGGACCCTGACCCTAACAAGTTCTAACCCTAACCATCGACCTTACGCTAACCCTAACACTAACGTTGAACTTTAACAATAACCCTGACCCTATAGCTGACTATGATCCTAACCCTAACCCTGAACTTTGCCTATACCAGACACTGACCCTAAACCTAACCCTGAAAATTGCGATTAGGGACCCTGATCCTAAACCTGACCCTGGCCCTGACCCTAAACCTAACCATGACCCTAACAATGACCACTACATAACCCTGTCCCTGACCCGAATGTGGACTTAAAACCAATACCTGATCCTGACCGTAAACCTGACACTGACCCTGACCCTGACTCTGACAGTAATGGTAACCCTGACCCTATTGTGAGCCTGACCCTTAACCTAACCATGAACCTAACCCTAACCCTGACCCCTACCCTAACCCTAACACTAACCCTGACCCCAACGATGTCTCACCCTAACCCTAACCCTAAGTCTCTCGCTAACACTAACCCTAACCCTAACCCTAACCCTAACCTTAACTCGGTCTGAACCCATCTCTGTTCCCAGAAGCGGGGACAATAGTTGCATCCAGGACTCCCAGGGGCTGGGATTGGCTGTGTGGGGGTCACTGGATGAACAGGGCATGGAGTGGTGGGTGAGCCTTGAGCACCTAGGGGATGGGCACGCTCAGGGTGCTCTGGTGGGAGCAGAAAGTTTGGTAAGGAGCCCCCATTCAATGGTGACCTCACTTCCCTGACGACAGGGCCCAACGGAATTAGAATCCACGTATCCAGGCACCCCATTACAGAGAAAACCCCCCCTGCCCAGCTCATTTCTAGGCACATCCTAAAGGAAGTGACATGTTCTTCTGTTGTACTGAAGCCCTGAGGATGCAGGGAGAAGAGAGCTCACCCACCATACACGTCCCCTCACTGGCAGGTCATATCAGGCTTCCCCAACGCCTCAGGCCCTTTGGCAAATAAAATCAAAAGGTGACACCAGGGAGCTCAGAGTCAGAGAGTCCCACACCTTTTAATTGAGCGGTGGTATAGCTCTAAGTCTCCTCCCCATGTGTGTGTGTGTGTGTGTGTGTGTGTGTGTGTGTGTGTGTGTGTGTGTGTGTGTGTGTGCCTCTGGGTGTCTGTGGCTCTGTGTGTAAAGAGGACCTGGCCATGCCATCGTGGGTGAAGATGTCCCAAGCAGGAGCAGGATGATGAGGGGTTAGATGCCTGGTGGGCAGGTCATGTTTACATCCCAGTGTAATGCTGGCTAAGTGGGATCGGGTGTGGGTCTACAGCCTTCTGCCCAGGGTTTTTCCTGAGAACCTAAAGGGAGGGGACAATGAACCAGGAGCGGGGAGAACCCTAACAGTAACCACTGACCGTGACCCTGACACTGTGAGCCTGCCCCAAACCCTAACCCGAGCCCTGACCCTGACCCTGACCCTAACCCTGACCGTGATCCTGACCTGAACCCTAAACCTAAACCTAAGCCTGATGCTGACCCTGATCCGGACCCTGAACCTAAACCTAAGTCTGAGATAACCTAACTATGACTCATCCCTAAACAGGACCCTGACCTGACCCTAATCCTAATCCTGACGCTGACCTAACCCTGACCCTAACCCTAACCCTGACCCTGACTGTGTGCCTGACCCTAAACCTAAACCTAAAGGTAACCCTAACACTGACCCTAATATGGACCCTGTACCCAAACCGAACACTGACCCTGACCCTAACACTAACCCCTACCCTAAACCAAACCCTCACCCTGACCTTACCCTGTCTAACCCTAACCCACACGATAACACTACTTCTAACTCTAACCCTAACCCCATCCCAAACTTTTCCCCTAAATCTAACTGTGAACCTGAACCGAACATAAAGCAAAGACTGAACCTAAACCTGACCCTGGCCCTGACCTTCACCTGACCCTGACCCTGACCCTAATCCTAACCATGACCTTAACACTGACCACTACATAACCCTGTCCCTGACCCAAATGTGGACTTTAACCAATACCTGATCCTGACGCTAAACCTGACACTGGCCCAAACTTCACCCTGACCCTGACCCAGGCCATGACCATCAACCTAACCCTGACCCTAACAGTGACCCTGATCCAAACCTAACACTAACCCTGAGACTGAATGTGAGCCTGACCCTAACTCTACCCCTAAACGTAACCCTAACCCTGACAGTACCACGGGTCCTCCGCCGATCCTATCGCTGAACCTAACCCTGACACTATACTCTAACCCTACCGCGGATCCTGACCCTAACCAATCTAACCCTAACGCTCAAACTAACTCTAACCCTAACACTAAACCTAAACTTTAACAATAACCCTTACCTTATAACTGACTATGATCATAACCCTAACCCTGAACTTTGCCTCTACCAGACCCTGACCCTAAACCTGACCCTGGCCCTGACCCTAAACCTAACCATGACACTAACACTGACCACTACATAAACTTGTCCCTAACCCAAATGTGGACTTTGAACCAATACCTGATCCTGACCCTAAACCTGACACTGGCTCTAAACTTCACCCTGACCCTGACCCAGGCCATGATCATAAACCTAACCCTGAGCCTAATAGTGATCCCGACCCTGACCTGAACACTAAACCTGAGCCTGGCTGTTAGCCTACCCTACTCTAACCGTAAATGTAACCCTGACCCTGACACTAACGCGGGCCCTACCCCGAATCCTATTGCTGAAACTAACCCTAACACTAACCCCTAACCTACCACGGACCCTGACCCTAACAAGTTCTAACCCTAACCATCAACCTAACGCTAACCCTAACACTAACGCTGAACTTTAACAATAACCCTGACCCTATAGCTGACTATGATCCTAACCCTAACCCTGAACTTTGCCTATACCAGACACTGACCCTAAACCTAACCCTGAAAATTGCGATTAGGGACCCTGATCCTAAACCTGACCCTGGCCCTGACCCTAAACCTAACCATGACCCTAACAATGACCACTACATAACCCTGTCCCTGACCCGAATGTGGACTTAAAACCAATACCTGATCCTGACCGTAAACCTGACACTGACCCTGACCCTGACTCTGACAGTAATGGTAACCCTGACCCTATTGTGAGCCTGACCCTTAACCTAACCATGAACCTAACCCTAACCCTGACCCCTACCCTAACCCTAACACTAACCCTGACCCCAACGATGTCTCACCCTAACCCTAACCCTAAGTCTCTCGCTAACACTAACCCTAACCCTAACCCTAACCCTAACCTTAACTCGGTCTGAACCCATCTCTGTTCCCAGAAGCGGGGACAATAGTTGCATCCAGGACTCCCAGGGGCTGGGATTGGCTGTGTGGGGGGGTCACTGGATGAACAGGGCATGGAGTGGTGGGTGAGCCTTGAGCAGCTAGGGGATGGGCACGCTCAGGGTGCTCTGGTGGGAGCAGAAAGTTTGGTAAGGAGCCCCCATTCAATGGTGACCTCACTTCCCTGACGACAGGGCCCAACGGAATTAGAATCCACGTATCCAGGCACCCCATTACAGAGAAAACCCCCCCCTGCCCAGCTCATTTCTAGGCACATCCTAAAGGAAGTGACATGTTCTTCTGTTGTACTGAAGCCCTGAGGATGCAGGGAGAAGAGAGCTCACCCACCATACACGTCCCCTCACTGGCAGGTCATATCAGGCTTCCCCAACGCCTCAGGCCCTTTGGCAAATAAAATCAAAAGGTGACACCAGGGAGCTCAGAGTCAGAGAGTCCCACACCTTTTAATTGAGCGGTATAGCTCTAAGTCTCCTCCCCATGTGTGTGTGTGTGTGTGTGTGTGTGTGTGTGTGTGTGTGTGTGTGTGTGTGTGTGCCCTCTGGGTGTCTGTGGCTCTGTGTGTAAAGAGGACCTGGCCATGCCATCGTGGGTGAAGATGTCCCAAGCAGGAGCAGGATGATGAGGGGTTAGATGCCTGGTGGGCAGGTCATGTTTACATCCCAGTGTAATGCTGGCTAAGTGGGATCGGGTGTGGGGTCTACAGCCTTCTGCCCAGGGTTTTTCCTGAGAACCTAAAGGGAGGGGACAATGAACCAGGAGCGGGGAGAACCCTAACAGTAACCACTGACCGTGACCCTGACACTGTGAGCCTGCCCCAAAACCCCTAACCCGAGCCCTGACCCTGACCCTGACCCTAACCCTGACCGTGATCCTGACCTGAACCCTAAACCTAAACCTAAGCCTGATGCTGACCCTGATCCGGACCCTGAACCTAAACCTAAGTCTGAGATAACCTAACTATGACTCATCCCTAAACAGGACCCTGACCTGACCCTAATCCTAATCCTGACGCTGACCTAACCCTGACCCTAACCCTAACCCTGACCCTGACTGTGTGCCTGACCCTAAACCTAAACCTAAAGGTAACCCTAACACTGACCCTAATATGGACCCTGTACCCAAAACCGAACACTGACCCTGACCCTAACACTAACCCCTACCCTAAACCAAACCCTCACCCCTGACCTTACCCTGTCTAACCCTAACCCACACGATAACACTACTTCTAACTCTAACCCTAACCCCATCCCAAACTTTTCCCCTAAATCTAACTGTGAACCTGAACCGAACATAAAGCAAAGACTGAACCTAAACCTGACCCTGGCCCTGACCTTCACCTGACCCTGACCCTGACCCTAATCCTAACCATGACCTTAACACTGACCACTACATAACCCTGTCCCTGACCCAAATGTGGACTTTAACCAATACCTGATCCTGACGCTAAACCTGACACTGGCCCAAACTTCACCCTGACCCTGACCCAGGCCATGACCATCAACCTAACCCTGACCCTAACAGTGACCCTGATCCAAACCTAACACTAACCCTGAGACTGAATGTGAGCCTGACCCTAACTCTACCCCTAAACGTAACCCTAACCCTGACAGTACCACGGGTCCTCCGCCGATCCTATCGCTGAACCTAACCCTGACACTATACTCTAACCCTACCGCGGATCCTGACCCTAACCAATCTAACCCTAACGCTCAAACTAACTCTAACCCTAACACTAAACCTAAACTTTAACAATAACCCTTACCTTATAACTGACTATGATCATAACCCTAACCCTGAACTTTGCCTCTACCAGACCCTGACCCTAAACCTGACCCTGGCCCTGACCCTAAACCTAACCATGACACTAACACTGACCACTACATAAACTTGTCCCTAACCCAAATGTGGACTTTGAACCAATACCTGATCCTGACCCTAAACCTGACACTGGCTCTAAACTTCACCCTGACCCTGACCCAGGCCATGATCATAAACCTAACCCTGAGCCTAATAGTGATCCCGACCCTGACCTGAACACTAAACCTGAGCCTGGCTGTTAGCCTACCCTACTCTAACCGTAAATGTAACCCTGACCCTGACACTAACGCGGGCCCTACCCCGAATCCTATTGCTGAAACTAACCCTAACACTAACCCCTAACCTACCACGGACCCTGACCCTAACAAGTTCTAACCCTAACCATCAACCTAACGCTAACCCTAACACTAACGCTGAACTTTAACAATAACCCTGACCCTATAGCTGACTATGATCCTAACCCTAACCCTGAACTTTGCCTATACCAGACACTGACCCTAAACCTAACCCTGAAAATTGCGATTAGGGACCCTGATCCTAAACCTGACCCTGGCCCTGACCCTAAACCTAACCATGACCCTAACAATGACCACTACATAACCCTGTCCCTGACCCGAATGTGGACTTAAAACCAATACCTGATCCTGACCGTAAACCTGACACTGACCCTGACCCTGACTCTGACAGTAATGGTAACCCCTGACCCTATTGTGAGCCTGACCCTTAACCTAACCATGAACCTAACCCTAACCCTGACCCCTACCCTAACCCTAACACTAACCCTGACCCCAACGATGTCTCACCCTAACCCTAACCCTAAGTCTCTCGCTAACACTAACCCTAACCCTAACCCTAACCCTAACCCTAACCTTAACTCGGTCTGAACCCATCTCTGTTCCCAGAAGCGGGGACAATAGTTGCATCCAGGACTCCCAGGGGCTGGGATTGGCTGTGTGGGGGTCACTGGATGAACAGGGCATGGAGTGGTGGGTGAGCCTTGAGCAGCTAGGGGATGGGCACGCTCAGGGTGCTCTGGTGGGAGCAGAAAGTTTGGTAAGGAGCCCCCATTCAATGGTGACCTCACTTCCCTGACGACAGGGCCCAACGGAATTAGAATCCACGTATCCAGGCACCCCATTACAGAGAAAACCCCCCTGCCCAGCTCATTTCTAGGCACATCCTAAAGGAAGTGACATGTTCTTCTGTTGTACTGAAGCCCTGAGGATGCAGGGAGAAGAGAGCTCACCCACCATACACGTCCCCTCACTGGCAGGTCATATCAGGCTTCCCCAACGCCTCAGGCCCTTTGGCAAATAAAATCAAAAGGTGACACCAGGGAGCTCAGAGTCAGAGAGTCCCACACCTTTTAATTGAGCGGTATAGCTCTAAGTCTCCTCCCCATGTGTGTGTGTGTGTGTGTGTGTGTGTGTGTGTGTGTGTGTGTGTGTGTGTGTGTGTGTGCCTCCTGGGTGTCTGTGGCTCTGTGTGTAAAGAGGACCTGGCCATGCCATCGTGGGTGAAGATGTCCCAAGCAGGAGCAGGATGATGAGGGGTTAGATGCCTGGTGGGCAGGTCATGTTTACATCCCAGTGTAATGCTGGCTAAGTGGGATCGGGTGTGGGGTCTACAGCCTTCTGCCCAGGGTTTTTCCTGAGAACCTAAAGGGAGGGGACAATGAACCAGGAGCGGGGAGAACCCTAACAGTAACCACTGACCGTGACCCTGACACTGTGAGCCTGCCCCAAACCCTAACCCGAGCCCTGACCCTGACCCTGACCCTAACCCTGACCGTGATCCTGACCTGAACCCTAAACCTAAACCTAAGCCTGATGCTGACCCTGATCCGGACCCTGAACCTAAACCTAAGTCTGAGATAACCTAACTATGACTCATCCCTAAACAGGACCCTGACCTGACCCTAATCCTAATCCTGACGCTGACCTAACCCTGACCCTAACCCTAACCCTGACCCTGACTGTGTGCCTGACCCTAAACCTAAACCTAAAGGTAACCCTAACACTGACCCTAATATGGACCCTGTACCCAAACCGAACACTGACCCTGACCCTAACACTAACCCCTACCCTAAACCAAACCCTCACCCTGACCTTACCCTGTCTAACCCTAACCCACACGATAACACTACTTCTAACTCTAACCCTAACCCCATCCCAAACTTTTCCCCTAAATCTAACTGTGAACCTGAACCGAACATAAAGCAAAGACTGAACCTAAACCTGACCCTGGCCCTGACCTTCACCTGACCCTGACCCTGACCCTAATCCTAACCATGACCTTAACACTGACCACTACATAACCCTGTCCCTGACCCAAATGTGGACTTTAACCAATACCTGATCCTGACGCTAAACCTGACACTGGCCCAAACTTCACCCTGACCCTGGACCCAGGCCATGACCATCAACCTAACCCTGACCCTAACAGTGACCCTGATCCAAACCTAACACTAACCCTGAGACTGAATGTGAGCCTGACCCTAACTCTACCCCTAAACGTAACCCTAACCCTGACAGTACCACGGGTCCTCCGCCGATCCTATCGCTGAACCTAACCCTGACACTATACTCTAACCCTACCGCGGATCCTGACCCTAACCAATCTAACCCTAACGCTCAAACTAACTCTAACCCTAACACTAAACCTAAACTTTTAACAATAACCCTTACCTTATAACTGACTATGATCATAACCCTAACCCTGAACTTTGCCTCTACCAGACCCTGACCCTAAACCTGACCCTGGCCCTGACCCTAAACCTAACCATGACACTAACACTGACCACTACATAAACTTGTCCCTAACCCAAATGTGGACTTTGAACCAATACCTGATCCTGACCCTAAACCTGACACTGGCTCTAAACTTCACCCTGACCCTGACCCAGGCCATGATCATAAACCTAACCCTGAGCCTAATAGTGATCCCGACCCTGACCTGAACACTAAACCTGAGCCTGGCTGTTAGCCTACCCTACTCTAACCGTAAATGTAACCCTGACCCTGACACTAACGCGGGCCCTACCCCGAATCCTATTGCTGAAACTAACCCTAACACTAACCCCTAACCTACCACGGACCCTGACCCTAACAAGTTCTAACCCTAACCATCAACCTAACGCTAACCCTAACACTAACGCTGAACTTTAACAATAACCCTGACCCTATAGCTGACTATGATCCTAACCCTAACCCTGAACTTTGCCTATACCAGACACTGACCCTAAACCTAACCCTGAAAATTGCGATTAGGGACCCTGATCCTAAACCTGACCCTGGCCCTGACCCTAAACCTAACCATGACCCTAACAATGACCACTACATAACCCTGTCCCTGACCCGAATGTGGACTTAAAAACCAATACCTGATCCTGACCGTAAACCTGACACTGACCCTGACCCTGACTCTGACAGTAATGGTAACCCTGACCCTATTGTGAGCCTGACCCTTAACCTAACAATGAACCTAACCCTAACCCTGACCCCTACCCTAACCCTAACACTAACCCTGACCCCAACGATGTCTCACCCTAACCCTAACCCTAAGTCTCTCGCTAACACTAACCCTAACCCTAACCCTAACCCTAACCTTAACTCGGTCTGAACCCATCTCTGTTCCCAGAAGCGGGGACAATAGTTGCATCCAGGACTCCCAGGGGCTGGGATTGGCTGTGTGGGGGTCACTGGATGAACAGGGCATGGAGTGGTGGGTGAGCCTTGAGCAGCTAGGGGATGGGCACGCTCAGGGTGCTCTGGTGGGAGCAGAAAGTTTGGTAAGGAGCCCCCATTCAATGGTGACCTCACTTCCCTGACGACAGGGCCCAACGGAATTAGAATCCACGTATCCAGGCACCCCATTACAGAGAAAACCCCCCCTGCCCAGCTCATTTCTAGGCACATCCTAAAGGAAGTGACATGTTCTTCTGTTGTACTGAAGCCCTGAGGATGCAGGGAGAAGAGAGCTCACCCACCATACACGTCCCCTCACTGGCAGGTCATATCAGGCTTCCCCAACGCCTCAGGCCCTTTGGCAAATAAAATCAAAAGGTGACACCAGGGAGCTCAGAGTCAGAGAGTCCCACACCTTTTAATTGAGCGGTATAGCTCTAAGTCTCCTCCCCATGTGTGTGTGTGTGTGTGTGTGTGTGTGTGTGTGTGTGTGTGTGTGTGTGTGTGTGTGGTGCCTCTGGGTGTCTGTGGCTCTGTGTGTAAAGAGGACCTGGCCATGCCATCGTGGGTGAAGATGTCCCAAGCAGGAGCAGGATGATGAGGGGTTAGATGCCTGGTGGGCAGGTCATGTTTACATCCCAGTGTAATGCTGGCTAAGTGGGATCGGGTGTGGGGTCTACAGCCTTCTGCCCAGGGTTTTTCCTGAGAACCTAAAGGGAGGGGACAATGAACCAGGAGCGGGGAGAACCCTAACAGTAACCACTGACCGTGACCCTGACACTGTGAGCCTGCCCCAAACCCTAACCCGAGCCCTGACCCTGACCCTGACCCTAACCCTGACCGTGATCCTGACCTGAACCCTAAACCTAAACCTAAGCCTGATGCTGACCCTGATCCGGACCCTGAACCTAAACCTAAGTCTGAGATAACCTAACTATGACTCATCCCTAAACAGGACCCTGACCTGACCCTAATCCTAATCCTGACGCTGACCTAACCCTGACCCTAACCCTAACCCTGACCCTGACTGTGTGCCTGACCCTAAACCTAAACCTAAAGGTAACCCTAACACTGACCCTAATATGGACCCTGTACCCAAACCGAACACTGACCCTGACCCTAACACTAACCCCTACCCTAAACCAAACCCTCACCCTGACCTTACCCTGTCTAACCCTAACCCACACGATAACACTACTTCTAACTCTAACCCTAACCCCATCCCAAACTTTTCCCCTAAATCTAACTGTGAACCTGAACCGAACATAAAGCAAAGACTGAACCTAAACCTGACCCTGGCCCTGACCTTCACCTGACCCTGACCCTGACCCTAATCCTAACCATGACCTTAACACTGACCACTACATAACCCTGTCCCTGACCCAAATGTGGACTTTAACCAATACCTGATCCTGACGCTAAACCTGACACTGGCCCAAACTTCACCCTGACCCTGACCCAGGCCATGACCATCAACCTAACCCTGACCCTAACAGTGACCCTGATCCAAACCTAACACTAACCCTGAGACTGAATGTGAGCCTGACCCTAACTCTACCCCTAAACGTAACCCTAACCCTGACAGTACCACGGGTCCTCCGCCGATCCTATCGCTGAACCTAACCCTGACACTATACTATACTCTACCCTACCGCGGATCCTGACCCTAACCAATCTAACCCTAACGCTCAAACTAACTCTCTAACCCTAACACTAAACCTAAACTTTAACAATAACCCTTACCTTATAACTGACTATGATCATAACCCTAACCCTGAACTTTGCCTCTACCAGACCCTGACCCTAAACCTGACCCTGGCCCTGACCCTAAACCTAACCATGACACTAACACTGACCACTACATAAACTTGTCCCTAACCCAAATGTGGACTTTGAACCAATACCTGATCCTGACCCTAAACCTGACACTGGCTCTAAACTTCACCCTGACCCTGACCCAGGCCATGATCATAAACCTAACCCTGAGCCTAATAGTGATCCCGACCCTGACCTGAACACTAAACCTGAGCCTGGCTGTTAGCCTACCCTACTCTAACCGTAAATGTAACCCTGACCCTGACACTAACGCGGGCCCTACCCCGAATCCTATTGCTGAAACTAACCCTAACACTAACCCCTAACCTACCACGGACCCTGACCCTAACAAGTTCTAACCCTAACCATCAACCTAACGCTAACCCTAACACTACGCTGAACTTTAACAATAACCCTGACCCTATAGCTGACTATGATCCTAACCCTAACCCTGAACTTTGCCTATACCAGACACTGACCCTAAACCTAACCCTGAAAATTGCGATTAGGGACCCTGATCCTAAACCTGACCCTGGCCCTGACCCTAAACCTAACCATGACCCTAACAATGACCACTACATAACCCTGTCCCTGACCCGAATGTGGACTTAAAACCAATACCTGATCCTGACCGTAAACCTGACACTGACCCTGACCCTGACTCTGACAGTAATGGTAACCCTGACCCTATTGTGAGCCTGACCCTTAACCTAACCATGAACCTAACCCTAACCCTGACCCCTACCCTAACCCTAACACTAACCCTGACCCCAACGATGTCTCACCCTAACCCTAACCCTAAGTCTCTCGCTAACACTAACCCTAACCCTAACCCTAACCCTAACCTTAACTCGGTCTGAACCCATCTCTGTTCCCAGAAGCGGGGACAATAGTTGCATCCAGGACTCCCAGGGGCTGGGATTGGCTGTGTGGGGGTCACTGGATGAACAGGGCATGGAGTGGTGGGTGAGCCTTGAGCAGCTAGGGGATGGGCACGCTCAGGGTGCTCTGGTGGGAGCAGAAAGTTTGGTAAGGAGCCCCCCATTCAATGGTGACCTCACTTCCCTGACGACAGGGCCCAACGGAATTAGAATCCACGTATCCAGGCACCCCATTACAGAGAAAACCCCCCTGCCCAGCTCATTTCTAGGCACATCCTAAAGGAAGTGACATGTTCTTCTGTTGTACTGAAGCCCTGAGGATGCAGGGAGAAGAGAGCTCACCCACCATACACGTCCCCTCACTGGCAGGTCATATCAGGCTTCCCCAACGCCTCAGGCCCTTTGGCAAATAAAATCAAAAGGTGACACCAGGGAGCTCAGAGTCAGAGAGTCCCACACCTTTTAATTGAGCGGTATAGCTCTAAGTCTCCTCCCCATGTGTGTGTGTGAGTGTGTTTGTGTGTGTGTGTGTGTGTGTGTGTGTGTGTGTGTGTGTGTGTGTGTGTGTGCCTCTGGGTGTCTGTGGCTCTGTGTGTAAAGAGGACCTGGCCATGCCATCGTGGGTGAAGATGTCCCAAGCAGGAGCAGGATGATGAGGGGTTAGATGCCTGGTGGGCAGGTCATGTTTACATCCCAGTGTAATGCTGGCTAAGTGGGATCGGGTGTGGGGTCTACAGCCTTCTGCCCAGGGTTTTTCCTGAGAACCTAAAGGGAGGGGACAATGAACCAGGAGCGGGGAGAACCCTAACAGTAACCACTGACCGTGACCCTGACACTGTGAGCCTGCCCCAAACCCTAACCCGAGCCCTGACCCTGACCCTGACCCTGACCCTAACCCTGACCGTGATCCTGACCTGAACCCTAAACCTAAACCTAAGCCTGATGCTGACCCTGATCCGGACCCTGAACCTAAACCTAAGTCTGAGATAACCTAACTATGACTCATCCCTAAACAGGACCCTGACCTGACCCTAATCCTAATCCTGACGCTGACCTAACCCTGACCCTAACCCTAACCCTGACCCTGACTGTGTGCCTGACCCTAAACCTAAACCTAAAGGTAACCCTAACACTGACCCTAATATGGACCCTGTACCCAAACCGAACACTGACCCTGACCCTAACACTAACCCCTACCCTAAACCAAACCCTCACCCTGACCTTACCCTGTCTAACCCTAACCCACACGATAACACTACTTCTAACTCTAACCCTAACCCCATCCCAAACTTTTCCCCTAAATCTAACTGTGAACCTGAACCGAACATAAAGCAAAGACTGAACTGAACCTAAACCCTGACCCTGGCCCTGACCTTCACCTGACCCTGACCCTGACCCTAATCCTAACCATGACCTTAACACTGACCACTACATAACCCTGTCCCTGACCCAAATGTGGACTTTAACCAATACCTGATCCTGACGCTAAACCTGACACTGGCCCAAACTTCACCCTGACCCTGACCCAGGCCATGACCATCAACCTAACCCTGACCCTAACAGTGACCCTGATCCAAACCTAACACTAACCCTGAGACTGAATGTGAGCCTGACCCTAACTCTACCCCTAAACGTAACCCTAACCCTGACAGTACCACGGGTCCTCCGCCGATCCTATCGCTGAACCTAACCCTGACACTATACTCTAACCCTACCGCGGATCCTGACCCTAACCAATCTAACCCTAACGCTCAAACTAACTCTAACCCTAACACTAAACCTAAACTTTAACAATAACCCTTACCTTATAACTGACTATGATCATAACCCTAACCCTGAACTTTGCCTCTACCAGACCCTGACCCTAAACCTGACCCTGGCCCTGACCCTAAACCTAACCATGACACTAACACTGACCACTACATAAACTTGTCCCTAACCCAAATGTGGACTTTGAACCAATACCTGATCCTGACCCTAAACCTGACACTGGCTCTAAACTTCACCCTGACCCTGACCCAGGCCATGATCATAAACCTAACCCTGAGCCTAATAGTGATCCCGACCCTGACCTGAACACTAAACCTGAGCCTGGCTGTTAGCCTACCCTACTCTAACCGTAAATGTAACCCTGACCCTGACACTAACGCGGGCCCTACCCCGAATCCTATTGCTGAAACTAACCCCCTAACACTAACCCCTAACCTACCACGGACCCTGACCCTAACAAGTTCTAACCCTAACCATCAACCTAACGCTAACCCTAACACTAACGCTGAACTTTAACAATAACCCTGACCCTATAGCTGACTATGATCCTAACCCTAACCCTGAACTTTGCCTATACCAGACACTGACCCTAAACCTAACCCTGAAAATTGCGATTAGGGACCCTGATCCTAAACCTGACCCTGGCCCTGACCCTAAACCTAACCATGACCCTAACAATGACCACTACATAACCCTGTCCCTGACCCGAATGTGGACTTAAAACCAATACCTGATCCTGACCGTAAACCTGACACTGACCCTGACCCTGACTCTGACAGTAATGGTAACCCTGACCCTATTGTGAGCCTGACCCTTAACCTAACCATGAACCTAACCCTAACCCTGACCCCTACCCTAACCCTAACACTAACCCTGACCCCCCAACGATGTCTCACCCTAACCCTAACCCTAAGTCTCTCGCTAACACTAACCCTAACCCTAACCCTAACCCTAACCTTAACTCGGTCTGAACCCATCTCTGTTCCCAGAAGCGGGGACAATAGTTGCATCCAGGACTCCCAGGGGCTGGGATTGGCTGTGTGGGGGTCACTGGATGAACAGGGCATGGAGTGGTGGGTGAGCCTTGAGCAGCTAGGGGATGGGCACGCTCAGGGTGCTCTGGTGGGAGCAGAAAGTTTGGTAAGGAGCCCCCATTCAATGGTGACCTCAC
Organism: Mustela putorius furo; assembly: GCF_011764305.1. NCBI lineage: Eukaryota > Metazoa > Chordata > Mammalia > Carnivora > Mustelidae > Mustela > Mustela putorius. Next base: position 26,750 of record NW_025422241.1, on the reverse strand, counting down.
TTCCCTGACGACAGGGCCCAACGGAATTAGAATCCACGTATCCAGGCACCCCATTACAGAGAAAACCCCCCTGCCCAGCTCATTTCTAGGCACATCCTAAAGGAAGTGACATGTTCTTCTGTTGTACTGAAGCCCTGAGGATGCAGGGAGAAGAGAGCTCACCCACCATACACGTCCCCTCACTGGCAGGTCATATCAGGCTTCCCCAACGCCTCAGGCCCTTTGGCAAATAAAATCAAAAAGGTGACACCAGGGAGCTCAGAGTCAGAGAGTCCCACACCTTTTAATTGAGCGGTATAGCTCTAAGTCTCCTCCCCATGTGTGTGTGTGTGTGTGTGTGTGTGTGTGTGTGTGTGTGTGTGTGTGTGTGTGTGTGTCTGGGTGGGTGTCTGTGGCTCTGTGTGTAAAGAGGACCTGGCCATGCCATCGTGGGTGAAGATGTCCCAAGCAGGAGCAGGATGATGAGGGGTTAGATGCCTGGTGGGCAGGTCATGTTTACATCCCAGTGTAATGCTGGCTAAGTGGGATCGGGTGTGGGGTCTACAGCCTTCTGCCCAGGGTTTTTTTCTGAGAACCTAAAGGGAGGGGACAATGAACCAGGAGCGGGGAGAACCCTAACAGTAACCACTGACCGTGACCCTGACACTGTGAGCCTGCCCCAAACCCTAACCCGAGCCCTGACCCTGACCCTGACCCTGACCCTAACCCTGACCGTGATCCTGACCTGAACCCTAAACCTAAACCTAAGCCTGATGCTGACCCTGATCCGGACCCTGAACCTAAACCTAAGTCTGAGATAACCTAACTATGACTCATCCCTAAACAGGACCCTGACCTGACCCTAATCCTAATCCTGACGCTGACCTAACCCTGACCCTAACCCTAACCCTGACCCTGACTGTGTGCCTGACCCTAAACCTAAACCTAAAGGTAACCCTAACACTGACCCTAATATGGACCCTGTACCCAAACCGAACACTGACCCTGACCCTAACACTAACCCCTACCCTAAACCAAACCCTCACCCTGACCTTACCCTGTCTAACCCTAACCCACACGATAACACTACTTCTAACTCTAACCCTAACCCCATCCCAAACTTTTCCCCTAAATCTAACTGTGAACCTGAACCGAACATAAAGCAAAGACTGAACCTAAACCTGACCCTGGCCCTGACCTTCACCTGACCCTGACCCTGACCCTAATCCTAACCATGACCTTAACACTGACCACTACATAACCCTGTCCCTGACCCAAATGTGGACTTTAACCAATACCTGATCCTGACGCTAAACCTGACACTGGCCCAAACTTCACCCTGACCCTGACCCAGGCCATGACCATCAACCTAACCCTGACCCTAACAGTGACCCTGATCCAAACCTAACACTAACCCTGAGACTGAATGTGAGCCTGACCCTAACTCTACCCCTAAACGTAACCCTAACCCTGACAGTACCACGGGTCCTCCGCCGATCCTATCGCTGAACCTAACCCTGACACTATACTCTAACCCTACCGCGGATCCTGACCCTAACCAATCTAACCCTAACGCTCAAACTAACTCTAACCCTAACACTAACCTAAACTTTAACAATAACCCTTACCTTATAACTGACTATGATCATAACCCTAACCCTGAACTTTGCCTCTACCAGACCCTGACCCTAAACCTGACCCTGGCCCTGACCCTAAACCTAACCATGACACTAACACTGACCACTACATAAAACTTGTCCCTAACCCAAATGTGGACTTTGAACCAATACCTGATCCTGACCCTAAACCTGACACTGGCTCTAAACTTCACCCTGACCCTGACCCAGGCCATGATCATAAACCTAACCCTGAGCCTAATAGTGATCCCGACCTTGACCTGAACACTAAACCTGAGCCTGGCTGTTAGCCTACCCTACTCTAACCGTAAATGTAACCCTGACCCTGACACTAACGCGGGCCCTACCCCGAATCCTATTGCTGAAACTAACCCTAACACTAACCCCTAACCTACCACGGACCCTGACCCTAACAAGTTCTAACCCTAACCATCAACCTAACGCTAACCCTAACACTAACGCTGAAACTTTAACAATAACCCTGACCCTATAGCTGACTATGATCCTAACCCTAACCCTGAACTTTGCCTATACCAGACACTGACCCTAAACCTAACCCTGAAAATTGCGATTAGGGACCCTGATCCTAAACCTGACCCTGGCCCTGACCCTAAACCTAACCATGACCCTAACAATGACCACTACATAACCCTGTCCCTGACCCGAATGTGGACTTAAAACCAATACCTGATCCTGACCGTAAACCTGACACTGACCCTGACCCTGACTCTGACAGTAATGGTAACCCTGACCCTATTGTGAGCCTGACCCTTAACCTAACCATGAACCTAACCCTAACCCTGACCCCTACCCTAACCCTAACACTAACCCTGACCCCAACGATGTCTCACCCTAACCCTAACCCTAAGTCTCTCGCTAACACTAACCCTAACCCTAACCCTAACCCTAACCTTAACTCGGTCTGAACCCATCTCTGTTCCCAGAAGCGGGGACAATAGTTGCATTGCATCAGGACTCCCAGGGGCTGGGATTGGCTGTGTGGGGGTCACTGGATGAACAGGGCATGGAGTGGTGGGTGAGCCTTGAGCAGCTAGGGGATGGGCACGCTCAGGGTGCTCTGGTGGGAGCAGAAAGTTTGGTAAGGAGCCCCCATTCAATGGTGACCTCACTTCCCTGACGACAGGGCCCAACGGAATTAGAATCCACGTATCCAGGCACCCCATTACAGAGAAAACCCCCCTGCCCAGCTCATTTCTAGGCACATCCTAAAGGAAGTGACATGTTCTTCTGTTGTACTGAAGCCCTGAGGATGCAGGGAGAAGAGAGCTCACCCACCATACACGTCCCCTCACTGGCAGGTCATATCAGGCTTCCCCAACGCCTCAGGCCCTTTGGCAAATAAAATCAAAAGGTGACACCAGGGAGCTCAGAGTCAGAGAGTCCCACACCTTTTAATTGAGCGGTATAGCTCTAAGTCTCCTCCCCATGTGTGTGTGTGTGTGTGTGTGTGTGTGTGTGTGTGTGTGTGTGTGTGTGTGTGTGTGTGTGTGCTCTGGGTGTCTGTGGCTCTGTGTGTAAAGAGGACCTGGCCATGCCATCGTGGGTGAAGATGTCCCAAGCAGGAGCAGGATGATGAGGGGTTAGATGCCTGGTGGGCAGGTCATGTTTACATCCCAGTGTAATGCTGGCTAAGTGGGATCGGGTGTGGGGTCTACAGCCTTCTGCCCAGGGTTTTTCCTGAGAACCTAAAGGGAGGGGACAATGAACCAGGAGCGGGGAGAACCCTAACAGTAACCACTGACCGTGACCCTGACACTGTGAGCCTGCCCCAAACCCTAACCCGAGCCCTGACCCTGACCCTGACCCTAACCCTGACCGTGATCCTGACCTGAACCCTAAACCTAAACCTAAGCCTGATGCTGACCCTGATCCGGACCCTGAACCTAAACCTAAGTCTGAGATAACCTAACTATGACTCATCCCTAAACAGGACCCTGACCTGACCCTAATCCTAATCCTGACGCTGACCTAACCCTGACCCTAACCCTAACCCTGACCCTGACTGTGTGCCTGACCCTAAACCTAAACCTAAAGGTAACCCTAACACTGACCCTAATATGGACCCTGTACCCAAACCGAACACTGACCCTGACCCTAACACTAACCCCTACCCTAAACCAAACCCTCACCCTGACCTTACCCTGTCTAACCCTAACCCACACGATAACACTACTTCTAACTCTAACCCTAACCCCATCCCAAACTTTTCCCCTAAATCTAACTGTGAACCTGAACCGAACATAAAGCAAAGACTGAACCTAAACCTGACCCTGGCCCTGACCTTCACCTGACCCTGACCCTGACCCTAATCCTAACCATGACCTTAACACTGACCACTACATAACCCTGTCCCTGACCCAAATGTGGACTTTAACCAATACCTGATCCTGACGCTAAACCTGACACTGGCCCCCAAACTTCACCCTGACCCTGACCCAGGCCATGACCATCAACCTAACCCTGACCCTAACAGTGACCCTGATCCAAACCTAACACTAACCCTGAGACTGAATGTGAGCCTGACCCTAACTCTACCCCTAAACGTAACCCTAACCCTGACAGTACCACGGGTCCTCCGCCGATCCTATCGCTGAACCTAACCCTGACACTATACTCTAACCCTACCGCGGATCCTGACCCTAACCAATCTAACCCTAACGCTCAAACTAACTCTAACCCTAACACTAAACCTAAACTTTAACAATAACCCTTACCTTATAACTGACTATGATCATAACCCTAACCCTGAACTTTGCCTCTACCAGACCCTGACCCTAAACCTGACCCTGGCCCTGACCCTAAACCTAACCATGACACTAACACTGACCACTACATAAACTTGTCCCTAACCCAAATGTGGACTTTGAACCAATACCTGATCCTGACCCTAAACCTGACACTGGCTCTAAACTTCACCCTGACCCTGACCCAGGCCATGATCATAAACCTAACCCTGAGCCTAATAGTGATCCCGACCCTGACCTGAACACTAAACCTGAGCCTGGCTGTTAGCCTACCCTACTCTAACCGTAAATGTAACCCTGACCCTGACACTAACGCGGGCCCTACCCCGAATCCTATTGCTGAAACTAACCCTAACACTAACCCCTAACCTACCACGGACCCTGACCCTAACAAGTTCTAACCCTAACCATCAACCTAACGCTAACCCTAACACTAACGCTGAACTTTAACAATAACCCTGACCCTATAGCTGACTATGATCCTAACCCTAACCCTGAACTTTGCCTATACCAGACACTGACCCTAAACCTAACCCTGAAAATTGCGATTAGGGACCCTGATCCTAAACCTGACCCTGGCCCTGACCCTAAACCTAACCATGACCCTAACAATGACCACTACATAACCCTGTCCCTGACCCGAATGTGGACTTAAAACCAATACCTGATCCTGACCGTAAACCTGACACTGACCCTGACCCCTGACTCTGACAGTAATGGTAACCCTGACCCTATTGTGAGCCTGACCCTTAACCTAACCATGAACCTAACCCTAACCCTGACCCCTACCCTAACCCTAACACTAACCCTGACCCCAACGATGTCTCACCCCCTAACCCTAACCCTAAGTCTCTCGCTAACACTAACCCTAACCCTAACCCTAACCCTAACCTTAACTCGGTCTGAACCCATCTCTGTTCCCAGAAGCGGGGACAATAGTTGCATCCAGGACTCCCAGGGGCTGGGATTGGCTGTGTGGGGGTCACTGGATGAACAGGGCATGGAGTGGTGGGTGAGCCTTGAGCAGCTAGGGGATGGGCACGCTCAGGGTGCTCTGGTGGGAGCAGAAAGTTTGGTAAGGAGCCCCCATTCAATGGTGACCTCACTTCCCTGACGACAGGGCCCAACGGAATTAGAATCCACGTATCCAGGCACCCCATTACAGAGAAAACCCCACTGCCCAGCTCATTTCTAGGCACATCCTAAAGGAAGTGACATGTTCTTCTGTTGTACTGAAGCCCTGAGGATGCAGGGAGAAGAGAGCTCACCCACCATACACGTCCCCTCACTGGCAGGTCATATCAGGCTTCCCCAACGCCTCAGGCCCTTTGGCAAATAAAATCAAAAGGTGACACCAGGGAGCTCAGAGTCAGAGAGTCCCACACCTTTTAATTGAGCGGTATAGCTCTAAGTCTCCTCCCCATGTGTGTTTGTGTGTGTGTGTGTTTGTGTGTGTGTGTGCCTCTGGGTGTCTGTGGCTCTGTGTGTAAAGAGGACCTGGCCATGCCATCGTGGGTGAAGATGTCCCAAGCAGGAGCAGGATGATGAGGGGTTAGATGCCTGGTGGGCAGGTCATGTTTACATCCCAGTGTAATGCTGGCTAAGTGGGATCGGGTGTGGGGTCTACAGCCTTCTGCCCAGGGTTTTTCCTGAGAACCTAAAGGGAGGGGACAATGAACCAGGAGCGGGGAGAACCCAAACAGTAACCACCGACCATGACCCTGACACTGTGAGCCTGCCCCAAACCCTAACCTGAGCCCTGACCCTGACCCTGACCCTAACCCTGACCGTGATCCTGACCTGAACCCTAAACCTAAACCTAAGCCTGATGCTGACCCTGATCCGGACCCTGAACCTAAACCTAAGTCTGAGATAACCTAACTATGACTCATCCCTAAACAGGACCCTGACCTGACCCTAATCCTAATCCTGACGCTGACCTAACCCTGACCCTAACCCTAACCCTGACCCTGACTGTGTGCCTGACCCTAAACCTAAACCTAAAGTAACCCTAACACTGAACCTAATATGGACCCTGTACCCAAACCGAACACTGACCCTGACCCTACCACTAACCCCTACCCTAAACCAAACCCTCACCCTGACCTTACCCTGTCTAACCCTAACCCACACGATAACACTACTTCTAACTCTAACCCTAACCCCATCCCAAACTTTTCCCCTAAATCTAACTGTGAACCTGAACCAAACATAAAGCAAAGACTGAACCTAAACCTGACCCTGGCCCTGACCTTCACCTGACCCTGACCCTGACCCTAATCCTAACCATGACCTTAACACTGACCACTACATAACCCTGTCCCTGACCCAAATGTGGACTTTAACCAATACCTGATCCTGACGCTAAACCTGACACTGGCCCAAACTTCACCCTGACCCTGACCCAGGCCATGACCATCAACCTAACCCTGACCCTAACAGTGACCCTGATCCAAACCTAACACTAACCCTGAGACTGAATGTGAGCCTGACCCTAACTCTACCCCTAAACGTAACCCTAACCCTGACAGTACCACGGGTCCTCCGCCGATCCTATCGCTGAACCTAACCCTGACACTATACTCTAACCCTACCGCGGATCCTGACCCTAACCAATCTAACCCTAACGCTCAAACTAACTCTAACCCTAACACTAAACCTAAACTTTAACAATAACCCTTACCTTATAACTGACTATGATCATAACCCTAACCCTGAACTTTGCCTCTACCAGACCCTGACCCTAAACCTGACCCTGGCCCTGACCCTAAACCTAACCATGACACTAACACTGACCACTACATAAACTTGTCCCTAACCCAAATGTGGACTTTGAACCAATACCTGATCCTGACCCTAAACCTGACACTGGCTCTAAACTTCACCCTGACCCTGACCCAGGCCATGATCATAAACCTAACCCTGAGCCTAATAGTGATCCCGACCCTGACCTGAACACTAAACCTGAGCCTGGCTGTTAGCCTACCCTACTCTAACCGTAAATGTAACCCTGACCCTGACACTAACGCGGGCCCTACCCCGAATCCTATTGCTGAAACTAACCCTAACACTAACCCCTAACCTACCACGGACCCTGACCCTAACAAGTTCTAACCCTAACCATCAACCTAACGCTAACCCTAACACTAACGCTGAACTTTAACAATAACCCTGACCCTATAGCTGACTATGATCCTAACCCTAACCCTGAACTTTGCCTATACCAGACACTGACCCTAAACCTAACCCTGAAAATTGCGATTAGGGACCCTGATCCTAAACCTGACCCTGGCCCTGACCCTAAACCTAACCATGACCCTAACAATGACCACTACATAACCCTGTCCCTGACCCGAATGTGGACTTAAAACCAATACCTGATCCTGACCGTAAACCTGACACTGACCCTGACCCTGACTCTGACAGTAATGGTAACCCTGACCCTATTGTGAGCCTGACCCTTAACCTAACCATGAACCTAACCCTAACCCTGACCCCTACCCTAACCCTAACACTAACCCTGACCCCAACGATGTCTCACCCTAACCCTAACCCTAAGTCTCTCGCTAACACTAACCCTAACCCTAACCCTAACCCTAACCCTAACCTTAACTCGGTCTCTGAACCCATCTCTGTTCCCAGAAGCGGGGACAATAGTTGCATCCAGGACTCCCAGGGGGCTGGGATTGGCTGTGTGGGGGGTCACTGGATGAACAGGGCATGGAGTGGTGGGTGAGCCTTGAGCAGCTAGGGGATGGGCACGCTCAGGGTGCTCTGGTGGGAGCAGAAAGTTTGGTAAGGAGCCCCCATTCAATGGTGACCTCACTTCCCTGACGACAGGGCCCAACGGAATTAGAATCCACGTATCCAGGCACCCCATTACAGAGAAAACCCCCCTGCCCAGCTCATTTCTAGGCACATCCTAAAGGAAGTGACATGTTCTTCTGTTGTACTGAAGCCCTGAGGATGCAGGGAGAAGAGAGCTCACCCACCATACACGTCCCCTCACTGGCAGGTCATATCAGGCTTCCCCAACGCCTCAGGCCCTTTGGCAAATAAAATCAAAAGGTGACACCAGGGAGCTCAGAGTCAGAGAGTCCCACACCTTTTAATTGAGCGGTATAGCTCTAAGTCTCCTCCCCATGTGTGTGTGTGTGTGTGTGTGTGTGTGTGTGTGTGTGTGTGTGTGTGTGTGTGTGTGTGTGTGTGTGCCTCTGGGTGTCTGTGGCTCTGTGTGTAAAGAGGACCTGGCCATGCCATCGTGGGTGAAGATGTCCCAAGCAGGAGCAGGATGATGAGGGGTTAGATGCCTGGTGGGCAGGTCATGTTTACATCCCAGTGTAATGCTGGCTAAGTGGGATCGGGTGTGGGGTCTACAGCCTTCTGCCCAGGGTTTTTCCTGAGAACCTAAAGGGAGGGGACAATGAACCAGGAGCGGGGAGAACCCTAACAGTAACCACTGACCGTGACCCTGACACTGTGAGCCTGCCCCAAACCCTAACCCGAGCCCTGACCCTGACCCTGACCCTAACCCTGACCGTGATCCTGACCTGAACCCTAAACCTAAACCTAAGCCTGATGCTGACCCTGATCCGGACCCTGAACCTAAACCCTAAGTCTGAGATAACCTAACTATGACTCATCCCTAAACAGGACCCTGACCTGACCCTAATCCTAATCCTGACGCTGACCTAACCCTGACCCTAACCCTAACCCTGACCCTGACTGTGTGCCTGACCCTAAACCTAAACCTAAAGGTAACCCTAACACTGACCCTAATATGGACCCTGTACCCAAACCGAACACTGACCCTGACCCTAACACTAACCCCTACCCTAAACCAAACCCTCACCCTGACCTTACCCTGTCTAACCCTAACCCACACGATAACACTACTTCTAACTCTAACCCTAACCCCATCCCAAACTTTTCCCCTAAATCTAACTGTGAACCTGAACCGAACATAAAGCAAAGACTGAACCTAAACCTGACCCTGGCCCTGACCTTCACCTGACCCTGACCCTGACCCTAATCCTAACCATGACCTTAACACTGACCACTACATAACCCTGTCCCTGACCCAAATGTGGACTTTAACCAATACCTGATCCTGACGCTAAACCTGACACTGGCCCAAACTTCACCCTGACCCTGACCCAGGCCATGACCATCAACCTAACCCTGACCCTAACAGTGACCCTGACTCAAACCTAACACTAACCCTGAGACTGAATGTGAGCCTGACCCTAACTCTACCCCTAAACGTAACCTTAACCCTGACACTACCACGGGTCCTCCGCTGATCCTATCGCTGAACCTAACCCTAACACTATACTCTAACCCTTCCTCGAACCCTGACTCTAAACATGTCTAACCCTAACCATCAACCTAACCTAACTCTAACCCTAACACTAACCCTAAACTTTAACAGTAACCCTTACCCTATACCTGCCTATGATCATAACCCTAACCCTGAACTTTGCCTCTACCAGACCCTGACCCTAAACCTGACCCTGGCCCTGACCCTAAACCTAACCATGACACTAACACACTGAGCACCACATAACCTTGTCCCTAACCCAAATGTGGACTTTGAACCAATACCTGATCCTGACCCTAAACCTGACACTGGCTCTAAACTTCACCCTGACCCTGACCCAGGCCATGATCATAAACCTAACCCTGAGCCTAATAGTGATCCCGACCCTGACCTGAACACTAAAACTGAGCCTGGCTGTTAGCCTACCCTACTCTAACCGTAAATGTAACCCTGACCCTGACACTAACGCGGGCCCTACCCCGAATCCTATTGCTGAAAACTAACCCTAACACTAACCCCTAACCTACCACGGACCCTGACCCTAACAAGTTCTAACCCTAACCATCAACCTAACGCTAACCCTAACACTAATGCTGAACTTTAACAATAACCCTGACCCTATAGCTGACTATGATCCTAACCCTAACCCTGAACTTTGCCTATACCAGACACTGACCCTAAACCTAACCCTGAAAATTGCTATTAGGGACCCTGATTCTAAACCTGACCCTGGCCCTGACCCTAAACCTAACCATGACAGTAACACTGACTGACTGCTGCTAAACCTTGTCCAAACCCAAATGTGGACTTTGAACCAATACCTGATCCAGACCCTAAACCTGACACTGGCCCTAAACTATACCCTGACCCTGACGCAGGCCATGACCATAAACCTAAACCTGACCCTAACACTGACCCTAACCCTGACCCTAACACTAACCCTGACACTGAATGTGAGCCTGACCCCTAACTCTACCCCTAAACGTAACCCTGACCCTGACACTAACACGTGCCCTCCGCGAATCCTATCGCTGAAACTAACCCTAACACTAAACCCTAACCCTACCACCACGGACCCTGACCCTAACGAGGGCTAACCCTAACCCTCGACCTAACTCTAACCCTAACCCTAAACCTAAACCTAAACATAAACAATAACCCGGACCCTATGCCTGATTATGATCATTACCCTTACCCGGAACTTTGCATATAGCAGTCCCTGACCCTAAATCTGACCCTGGCCCAGACTCTAAACAGAACCATGACCCTAAAAATGACCACTAAATAATCCTGTCCCTGACCCGAATGTGGACTTTAAACCAATACCTGAACCTGACCATAAACCTGACACTGGCCCTAGACTTCACCATGACCCTGACCCAGGCAAAGACTATTAACCTAACCCTGACTCTAACAGTGATGCAGACCCTGACCCTAACACTAACCCTGACATTGAATGGGAGCCTGACCCTAACTCTAACCCTAAACGTAACCCGCACCCTGACACTAACACGGGCCCTGACCCGAAACCTAACGCTGAACCTAACCCTAAAACTAACCCCTAACATTATGCCTGACACTGACCCAAACCCGGTCTAACCCTAACGCTCAACCTAGCTCTAACCCTAACCCTAAACCCCCACTTTAACAATTATCCTAACCCTCTCCCTGAACCTGATCATAACCCTAACTCTGAACATTGCCTATGTCAGAACTTAACCTTAAACACTGACCCTGGCCTTGACTTGACCTGAACTCTGACCCTAACCCTGACTGTAAACCTAACTCTGACCCAATCCGTGATCCTGAACAGAATCGTCACCCTAAATCTCACCACCCTGATCCTGAACCTACTCATAAAACAGAACCTAAACATAAAGCTGACCTTACCATAACCATAAACCTAATCCTGACCCTGACCCTAACCCTGACACTAAACCTGTCCCAAACCTAACCCTGATCCTGACATGAACCTTGCCCCCAAACAAAAACTTGACCATGATCCTGAACCTGACCCTTAACCCTTAACTTAACCGTCACCCTAACACTGACCCTGACCCTGACTCGGACCATAACAGTAATCCTGACCCTACTGTGAGCCTGACCCTAAACCTAACCATGATCCTAACCCTGACCCTTACCCTAACCCTAATGCTAACCCTGACCCCAACGATGTCTCACCCTAACCCTAACCCTAAGTCTCTCGCTAACACTAGCAACCCTAACCCTAACCCTAACCCTAACCCTAACTCGGTCTGAACCCATCTCTGTTCCCAGAAGTGGGGACAACAGTTGCATCCAGGACTCCCAGGGGCTGGGATTGGCTGTGTGGGGGTCACTGGATGAACAGGGCATGGGCAGTGGTGGTGGGTGAGCCTTGAGCAGCTAGTGGATGGGCACGCTCAGGGTGCTCTGGTGGGAGCAGAAAGTTTGGTAAGGAGCCCCCATTCAATGGTGACCTCACTTCCCTGACGACAGAGCCCAACGGAATTAGAATCCACGTATCCAGGCACCCCATTACAGAGAAAACCCCCCTGCCTGCCCAGCTCATTTCTAGGCACATCCTAAAGGAAGTGACATGTTCTTCTGTTGTACTGAAGCCCTGAGGATGCAGGGAGAAGAGAGATCACCCGCCATACACACATCCCCTCACTGGCAGGTCATATCAGGCTTCCCCAAAACCTAAGGCCCTTTGGCAAATAAAATCAAAAGGTGACAGCAGGGGGCTCCGAGTCAGAGATTCCCACACCTTTTATCGAGCGGTATAGCTCTAAGTCTCCTCCCCGTGTGTGTGTGTGTGTGTGTGTGTGTGTGTGTGTGTGTGTGTGTGTGTGTGTGTGCCTCTGGGTGTAGAGAGGACCTGGGTAAGCCATGAGGACATGGCCATGCCATCGTGGGTGAGATGTCCCCAAGCAGGAGCAGGCTAAAGAGGGGTTAGATGCCTGGTGGGCAGGTCATGTTTACATCCCAGTGTAATGCTGGCTAAGTGGGATCGGGTGTGGGGTCTACAGCCTTCTGCCCAGGGTTTATCCTGAGAAACCTAAAGGGAGGGGACAATGAACCAGGAGCGGGGAGAACCCTAACAGTAACCACTGACCGTGACCCTGACACTGTGAGCCTGCCCCAAACCCTAACCCGAGCCCTGACCCTGACCCTGACCCTAACCCTGACCGTGATCCTGACCTGAACCCTAAACCTAAACCTAAGCCTGATGCTGACCCTGATCCGGACCCTGAACCTAAACCTAAGTCTGAGATAACCTAACTATGACTCATCCCTAAACAGGACCCTGACCTGACCCTAATCCTAATCCTGACGCTGACCTAACCCTGACCCTAACCCTAACCCTGACCCTGACTGTGTGCCTGACCCTAAACCTAAACCTAAAGGTAACCCTAACACTGACCCTAATATGGACCCTGTACCCAAACCGAACACTGACCCTGACCCTAACACTAACCCCTACCCTAAACCAAACCCTCACCCTGACCTTACCCTGTCTAACCCTAACCCACACGATAACACTACTTCTAACTCTAACCCTAACCCCATCCCAAACTTTTCCCCTAAATCTAACTGTGAACCTGAACCGAACATAAAGCAAAGACTGAACCTAAACCTGACCCTGACCCTGACCCAGGCCATGACCATCAACCTAACCCTGACCCTAACAGTGACCCTGATCCAAACCTAACACTAACCCTGAGACTGAATGTGAGCCTGACCCTAACTCTACCCCTAAACGTAACCCTAACCCTGACAGTACCACGGGTCCTCCGCCGATCCTATCGCTGAACCTAACCCTGACACTATACTCTAACCCTACCGCGGATCCTGACCCTAACCAATCTAACCCTAACGCTCAAACTAACTCTAACCCTAACACTAAACCTAAACTTTAACAATAACCCTTACCTTATAACTGACTATGATCATAACCCTAACCCTGAACTTTGCCTCTACCAGACCCTGACCCTAAACCTGACCCTGGCCCTGACCCTAAACCTAACCATGACACTAACACTGACCACTACATAAACTTGTCCCTAACCCAAATGTGGACTTTGAACCAATACCTGATCCTGACCCTAAACCTGACACTGGCTCTAAACTTCACCCTGACCCTGACCCAGGCCATGATCATAAACCTAACCCTGAGCCTAATAGTGATCCCGACCCTGACCTGAACACTAAACCTGAGCCTGGCTGGCTGTTAGCCTACCCTACTCTAACCGTAAATGTAACCCTGACCCTGACACTAACGCGGGCCCTACCCCGAATCCTATTGCTGCTGAAACTAACCCTAACACTAACCCCTAACCTACCACGGACCCTGACCCTAACAAGTTCTAACCCTAACCATCAACCTAACGCTAACCCTAACACTAACGCTGAACTTTAACAATAACCCTGACCCTATAGCTGACTATGATCCTAACCCTAACCCTGAACTTTGCCTATACCAGACACTGACCCTAAACCTAACCCTGAAAATTGCGATTAGGGGACCCTGATCCTAAACCTGACCCTGGCCCTGACCCTAAACCTAACCATGACCCTAAACAATGACCACTACATAACCCTGTCCCTGACCCGAATGTGGACTTAAAACCAATACCTGATCCTGACCGTAAACCTGACACTGACCCTGACCCTGACTCTGACAGTAATGGTAACCCTGACCCTATTGTGAGCCTGACCCTTAACCTAACCTAACCATGAACCTAACCCTAACCCTGACCCCCCTACCCTAACCCTAACACTAACCCTGACCCCAACGATGTCCCACCCTAACCCTAACCCTAAGTCTCTCGCTAACACTAACCCTAACCCTAACCCTAACCCTAACCCTAACCTTAACTCGGTCTGAACCCATCTCTGTTCCCAGAAGCGGGGACAATAGTTGCATCCAGGACTCCCAGGGGCTGGGATTGGCTGTGTGGGGGTCACTGGATGAACAGGGCATGGAGTGGTGGGTGAGCCTTGAGCAGCTAGGGGATGGGCACGCTCAGGGTGCTCTGGTGGGAGCAGAAAGTTTGGTAAGGAGCCCCCATTCAATGGTGACCTCACTTCCCTGACGACAGGGCCCAACGGAATTAGAATCCACGTATCCAGGCACCCCATTACAGAGAAAACCCCCCTGCCCAGCTCATTTCTAGGCACATCCTAAAGGAGGAAGTGACATGTTCTTCTGTTGTACTGAAGCCCTGAGGATGCAGGGAGAAGAGAGCTCACCCACCATACACGTCCCCTCACTGGCAGGTCATATCAGGCTTCCCCAACGCCTCAGGCCCTTTGGCAAATAAAATCAAAAGGTGACACCAGGGAGCTCAGAGTCAGAGAGTCCCACACCTTTTAATTGAGCGGTATAGCTCTAAGTCTCCTCCCCATGTGTGTGTGTGTGTGTGTGTGTGTGTGTGTGTGTGTGTGTGTGTGTGTGTGTGTGTGCCTCTGGGTGTCTGTGGCTCTGTGTGTAAAGAGGACCTGGCCATGCCATCGTGGGTGAAGATGTCCCAAGCAGGAGCAGGATGATGAGGGGGGTAGATGCCTGGTGGGCAGGTCATGTTTACATCCCAGTGTAATGCTGGCTAAGTGGGATCGGGTGTGGGGTCTACAGCCTTCTGCCCAGGGTTTTTCCTGAGAACCTAAAGGGAGGGGACAATGAACCAGGAGCGGGGAGAACCCTAACAGTAACCACTGACCGTGACCCTGACACTGTGAGCCTGCCCCAAACCCTAACCCGAGCCCTGACCCCTGACCCTGACCCTAACCCTGACCGTGATCCTGACCTGAACCCTAAACCTAAACCTAAGCCTGATGCTGACCCTGATCCGGACCCTGAACCTAAACCTAAGTCTGAGATAACCTAACTATGACTCATCCCTAAACAGGACCCTGACCTGACCCTAATCCTAATCCTGACGCTGACCTAACCTGACCCTAACCCTAACCCTGACCCTGACCCTGTGTGCCCTGACCCTAAACCTAAACCTAAAGGTAACCCTAACACTGACCCTAATATGGACCCTGTACCCAAACCGAACACTGACCCTGACCCTAACACTAACCCCTACCCTAAACCAAACCCTCACCCTGACCTTACCCTGTCTAACCCTAACCCACACACGATAACACTACTTCTAACTCTAACCCTAACCCCATCCCAAACTTTTCCCCTAAATCTAACTGTGAACCTGAACCGAAACATAAAGCAAAGACTGAACCTAAACCTGACCCTGGCCCTGACCTTCACCTGACCCTGACCCTGACCCTAATCCTAACCATGACCTTAACACTGACCACTACATAACCCTGTCCCTGACCCAAATGTGGACTTTAACCAATACCTGATCCTGACGCTAAACCTGACACTGGCCCAAACTTCACCCTGACCCTGACCCAGGCCATGACCATCAACCTAACCCTGACCCTAACAGTGACCCTGATCCAAACCTAACACTAACCCTGAGACTGAATGTGAGCCTGACCCTAACTCTACCCCTAAACGTAACCCTAACCCCTGACACTACCACGGGTCCTCCGCCGATCCTATCGCTGAACCTAACCCTGACACTATACTCTAACCCTTCCTCGCGGATCCTGACCCTAACCAATCTAACCCTAACGCTCAAACTAACTCTAACTCTAACCCTAACACTAAACCTAAACTTTAACAATAACCCTTACCCTATATACCTGACTATGATCATAACCCTAACCCTGAACTTTGCCTCTACCAGACCCTGACCCTAAACCTGACCCTGGCCCTGACCCTAAACCTAACCATGACACTAACAACACTGACCACCACATAAACTTGTCCCTAACCCAAATGTGGACTTTTAAACCAATACCTGATCCTGACCCTAAACCTGACACTGGCTCTAAACTTCACCCTGACCCTGACCCAGGCCATGATCATAAACCTAACCCTGAGCCTAATAGTGATCCCGACCCTGACCTGAACACTAAACCTGAGCCTGGCTGTTAGCCTACCCTACTCTAACCGTAAATGTAACCCTGACCCTGACACTAACGCGGGCCCTACCCCCCGAATCCTATTGCTGAAACTAACCCTAACACTAACCCCTAACCTACCACGGACCCTGACCCTAACAAGTTCTAACCCCTAACCATCAACCTAACGCTAACCCTAACACTAACGCTGAACTTTAACAATAACCCTGACCCTATAGCTGACTATGATCCTAACCCTAACCCTGAACTTTGCCTATACCAGACACTGACCCTAAACCTAACCCTGAAAATTGCTATTAGGGACCCTGATTCTAAAACTGACCATGGCCCTGACCCTAAACCTAACCATGACAGTAACACTGACTACTGCTAACCTTGTCCAAACCCAAATGTGGACTTTGAACCAATACCTGATCCAGACCCTAAACCTGACACTGCCCTAACTATACCCTGACCCTGACGCAGGCCATGACCATAAACCTAAACCTGACCCTAACCATGACCCTAACACTGACCCTGACCCTAACCCTAACCCTGACACTAACCCTGACACTGAATGTGAGCCTGACCCTAACTCTACCCCTACCCCTAAACGTAACCCTGACCCTGACACTAACACGTGCCCTCCGAATCCTAATCCTATCGCTGAAACTAACCCTAACCCACTAAACCCTAACCCTACCACGGACCCTGACCCTAACGAAGGCTAACCCTAACCCTCGACCTAACTCTAACCCTAAACCTAACCCTAAACATAAACAATAAACCCGGACCCTATGCCTGATTATGATCATTACCCTTACCCGGAACTTTGCATATAGCAGTCCCTGACCCTAAATCTGACCCTGGCCCAGACTCTAAACAGAACCATGACCCTAAAAATGACCACTAAATAATCCTGTCCCTGACCCGAATGTGGACTTTAAACCAATACCTGAACCTGACCATAAACCTGACACTGGCCCTAGACTTCACCATGACCCTGACCCAGGCAAAGACTATTAACCTAACCCTGACTCTAACAGTGATGCAGAGCCCTGACCCTAACACTAACCCTGACATTGAATGGGAGCCTGACCCTAACTCTAACCCTAAACGTAACTCGCACCCTGACACTAACACGGGCCCTGACCCGAAACCTAACACTGAACCTAACCCTAAAACTAACCCCTAACATTATGCCTGACACTGACCCAAACCCGGTCTAACCCTAACGCTCTCAACCTAGCTCTAACCCTAACCCTAACCCCACTTTAACAAATTATCCTAACCCTCTCCCTGAACCTGATCATAACCCTAACTCTGAACATTGCCTATGTCAGAACTTAACCTTAAAAAATGACCCTGGCCTTGACCTGAACTCTGACCCTAACCCTGACTGTAAACCTAACTCTGACCCAATCCATGATCCTGAACAGAATCGTCACCCTAAATCTCACCCTGATCCTGAACCTACTCATAAAACAGAACCTAAACATAAAGCTGACCTTACCATAACCATAAACCTAATCCTGACCCTGACCCTAACCCTGACACTAAACCTGTCCCAAACCTAACCCTGATCCTGACATGAACCTTGCCCCCAAACAAAACAACTTGACCCATGATCCTGAACCTGACCCTTAACTTAACCGTCACCCTAACACTGACCCTGACCCTGACTCGGACCATAACAGTAATCCTGACCCTACTGTGAGCCTGACCCTAAACCTAACCATGATCCTAACCCTGACCCTTACCCTAACCCTAATGCTAACCCTGACCCCACGATGTCTCACCCTAACCCTAACCCTAAGTCTCTCGCTAACACTAGCACTAACCCTAACCCTAACCCTAACCCTAACTCGGTCTGAACCCATCTCTGTTCCCAGAAGTGGGGACAACAGTTGCATCCAGGACTCCCAGGGGCTGGGATTGGCTGTGTGGGGGTCACTGGATGAACAGGGCATGGGGTGGTGGGTGAGCCTTGAGCAGCTAGTGGATGGGCACGCTCAGGGTGCTCTGGTGGGAGCAGAAAGTTTGGTAAGGAGCCCCCATTCAATGGTGACCTCACTTCCCTGACGACAGAGCCCAACGGAATTAGAATCCACGTATCCAGGCACCCCATTACAGAGAAAACCCCCCCTGCCCAGCTCATTTCTAGACACATCCTAAAGGAAGCGACATGTTCTTCTGCTGTACTGAAGCCCTGAGGATGCAGGGAGAAGAGAGATCACCCGCCATACACATCCCCTCACTGGCAGGTCATATCAGGCTTCCCCCAAAACCTAAGGCCCTTTGGCAAATAAAATCAAAAGGTGACAGCAGGGGGCTCCGAGTCAGAGATTCCCACACACCTTTTAATTGAGCGGTATATAGCTCTAAGTCTCCTCCCCCCTGTGTGTGTGTGTGTGTGTGTGTGTGTGTGTGTGTGTGTGCCTCTGTGTCTGTGGCTCTGTGTGTAAAGAGGACCTGGGCATGCCATCGTGGGTGGAGATGTCCCAAGCAGGAGCAGGCTAATGAGGGGTTAGATGCCTGGTGGGCAGGTCATGTTTACATCCCAGTGTAATGCTGGCTAAGTGGGATCGGGTGTGGGGGTCTACAGCCTTCTGCCCAGGGTTTTCCTGAGAACCTAAAGGGAGGGGACAATGAACCAGGAGCGGGGAGAACCCTAACAGTAACCACTGACCGTGACCCTGACACTGTGAGCCTGCCCCAAACCCTAACCCGAGCCCTGACCCTGACCCTGACCCTAACCTAACCTGACCGTGATCCTGACCTGAACCCTAAACCTAAACCTAAGCCTGATGCTGACCCTGATCCGGACCCTGAACCTAAACCTAAGTCTGAGATAACCTAACTATGACTCATCCCTAAACAGGACCCTGACCTGACCCTAATCCTAATCCTGACGCTGACCTAACCCTGACCCTAACCCTAACCCTGACCCTGACTGTGTGCCTGACCCTAAACCTAAACCTAAAGGTAACCCTAACACTGACCCTAATATGGACCCTGTACCCCAAACCGAACACTGACCCCTGACCCTAACCTAACCCCTACCCTAAACCAAACCCTCACCCTGACCTTACCCTGTCTAACCCTAACCCACACGATAACACTACTTCTAACTCTAACCCTAACCCCATCCCAAACTTTTCCCCTAAATCTAACTGTGAACCTGAACCGAACATAAAGCAAAGACTGAACCTAAACCTGACCTGACCCTGGCCCTGACCTTCACCTGACCCTGACCCTGACCCTAATCCTAACCATGACCTTAACACTGACCACTACATAACCCTGTCCCTGACCCAAATGTGGACTTTAACCAATACCTGATCCTGACGCTAAACCTGACACTGGCCCAAACTTCACCCTGACCCTGACCCAGGCCATGACCATCAACCTAACCCTGACCCTAACAGTGACCCTGATCCAAACCTAACACTAACCCTGAGACTGAATGTGAGCCTGACCCTAACTCTACCCCTAAACGTAACCCTAACCCTGACAGTACCACGGGTCCTCCGCCGATCCTATCGCTGAACCTAACCCTGACACTATACTCTAACCCTACCGCGGATCCTGACCCTAACCAATCTAACCCTAACGCTCAAACTAACTCTAACCCTAACACTAAACCTAAACTTTAACAATAACCCTTACCTTATAACTGACTATGATCATAACCCTAACCCTGAACTTTGCCTCTACCAGACCCTGACCCTAAACCTGACCCTGGCCCTGACCCTAAACCTAACCATGACACTAACACTGACCACTACATAAAAACTGTCCCTAACCCAAATGTGGACTTTGAACCAATACCTGATCCTGACCCTAAACCTGACACTGGCTCTAAACTTCACCCTGACCCTGACCCAGGCCATGATCATAAACCTAACCCTGAGCCTAATAGTGATCCCGACCCTGACCTGAACACTAAACCTGAGCCTGGCTGTTAGCCTACCCTACTCTAACCGTAAATGTAACCCTGACCCTGACACTAACGCGGGCCCTACCCCGAATCCTATTGCTGAAACTAACCCTAACACTAACCCCTAACCTACCACGGACCCTGACCCTAACAAGTTCTAACCCTAACCATCAACCTAACGCTAACCCTAACACTAACGCTGAACTTTAACAATAACCCTGACCCTATAGCTGACTATGATCCTAACCCTAACCCTGAACTTTGCCTATACCAGACACTGACCCTAAACCTAACCCTGAAAATTGCGATTAGGGACCCTGATCCTAAACCTGACCCTGGCCCTGACCCTAAACCTAACCATGACCCTAACAATGACCACTACATAACCCTGTCCCTGACCCGAATGTGGACTTAAAAACCAATACCTGATCCTGACCGTAAACCTGACACTGACCCTGACCCTGACTCTGACAGTAATGGTAACCCTGACCCTATTGTGAGCCTGACCCTTAACCTAACCATGAACCTAACCCTAACCCTGACCCCCCCTACCCTAACCCTAACACTAACCCTGACCCCAACGATGTCTCACCCTAACCCTAACCCTAAGTCTCTCGCTAACACTAAAACCCTAACCCTAACCCTAACCCCCTAACCTTAACTCGGTCTGAACCCATCTCTGTTCCCAGAAGCGGGGACAATAGTTGCATCCAGGACTCCCAGGGGCTGGGATTGGCTGTGTGGGGGTCACTGGATGAACAGGGCATGGAGTGGTGGGTGAGCCTTGAGCAGCTAGGGGATGGGCACGCTCAGGGTGCTCTGGTGGGAGCAGAAAGTTTGGTAAGGAGCCCCCATTCAATGGTGACCTCACTTCCCTGACGACAGGGCCCAACGGAATTAGAATCCACGTATCCAGGCACCCCATTACAGAGAAAACCCCCCTGCCCAGCTCATTTCTAGGCACATCCTAAAGGAAGTGACATGTTCTTCTGTTGTACTGAAGCCCTGAGGATGCAGGGAGAAGAGAGCTCACCCACCATACACGTCCCCTCACTGGCAGGTCATATCAGGCTTCCCCAACGCCTCAGGCCCTTTGGCAAATAAAATCAAAAGGTGACACCAGGGAGCTCAGAGTCAGAGAGTCCCACACCTTTTAATTGAGCGGTATAGCTCTAAGTCTCCTCCCCATGTGTGTGTGTGTGTGTGTGTGTGTGTGTGTGTGTGTGTGTGTGTGTGTGTGTGCCTCTGGGTGTCTGTGGCTCTGTGTGTGTAAAGAGGACCTGGCCATGCCATCGTGGGTGAAGATGTCCCAAGCAGGAGCAGGATGATGAGGGGTTAGATGCCTGGTGGGCAGGTCATGTTTACATCCCAGTGTAATGCTGGCTAAGTGGGATCGGGGTGTGGGGTCTACAGCCTTCTGCCCAGGGTTTTTCCTGAGAACCTAAAGGGAGGGGACAATGAACCAGGAGCGGGGAGAACCCTAACAGTAACCACTGACCGTGACCCTGACACTGTGAGCCTGCCCCAAACCCTAACCCTAACCCGAGCCCTGACCCTGACCCTGACCCTAACCCTGACCGTGATCCTGACCTGAACCCTAAACCTAAACCTAAGCCTGATGCTGACCCTGATCCGGACCCTGAACCTAAACCTAAGTCTGAGATAACCTAACTATGACTCATCCCTAAACAGGACCCTGAACTGACCCTAATCCTAATCCTGACGCTGACCTAACCCTGACCCTAACCCTAAACCCTGACACTGACTGTGTGCCTGACCCTAAACCTAAACCTAAAGGTAACCCTAACACTGACCCTAATATGGACCCTGTACCCAAACCGAACACTGACCCTGACCCTAACACTAACCCCTACCCTAAACCAAACCCTCACCCTGACCTTACCCTGTCTAACCCTAACCCACACGATAACACTACTTCTAACTCTAACCCTAACCCCATCCCAAACTTTTCCCCTAAATCTAACTGTGAACCTGAACCGAACATAAAGCAAAGACTGAACCTAAACCTGACCCTGGCCCTGACCTTCACCTGACCCTGACCCTGACCCTAATCCTAACCATGACCTTAACACTGACCACTACATAACCCTGTCCCTGACCCAAATGTGGACTTTAACCAATACCTGATCCTGACGCTAAACCTGACACTGGCCCAAACTTCACCCCTGACCCTGACCCAGGCCATGACCATCAACCTAACCCTGACCCTAACAGTGACCCTGATCCAAACCTAACACTAACCCTGAGACTGAATGTGAGCCTGACCCTAACTCTACCCCTAAACGTAACCCTAACCCTGACAGTACCACGGGTCCTCCGCCGATCCTATCGCTGAACCTAACCCTGACACTATACTCTAACCCTACCTCGCGGATCCTGACCCTAACCAATCTAACCCTAACGCTCAACTAACTCTAACCCTAACACTAAACCTAAACTTTAACAATAACCCTTACCCTATAACTGACTATGATCATAACCCTAACCCTGAACTTTGCCTCTACCAGACCCTGACCCTAAACCTGACCCTGGCCCTGACCCTAAACCTAACCATGACACTAACACTGACCACTACATAAACTTGTCCCTAACCCAAATGTGGACTTTGAACCAATACCTGATCCTGACCCTAAACCTGACACTGGCTCTAAACTTCACCCTGACCCTGACCCAGGCCATGATCATAAACCTAACCCTGAGCCTAATAGTGATCCCGACCCTGACCTGAACACTAAACCTGAGCCTGGCTGTTAGCCTACCCTACTCTAACCGTAAAATGTAAACCCTGACCCTGACACTAACGCGGGGGCCCTACCCCGAATCCTATTGCTGAAACTAACCCTAACACTAACCCCTAACCTACCACGGACCCTGACCCTAACAAGTTCTAACCCTAACCATCAACCTAACGCTAACCCTAACACTAACGCTGAACTTTAACAATAACCCTGACCCTATAGCTGACTATGATCCTAACCCTAACCCTGAACTTTGCCTATACCAGACACTGACCCTAAACCTAACCCTGAAAATTGCTATTAGGGACCCTGATTCTAAACCTGACCATGGCCCTGACCCTAAACCTAACCATGACCCTTAACACGTGACTACTGCATTAACCTTGTCCAAACCCAAATGTGGACTTTGAACCAATACCTGATCCAGACCCTAAACCTGACACTGCCCTAAACTATACCCTGACCCTGACCCAGGCCATGACCATAAAACCTAACCCTGACCCTAAACAGTGACCCTGACCCTGACCCTAACACTAACCCTGACACTGAATGTGAGCCTGACCCCTAACTCTACCCCCTAAACGTAACCCTAACCCCTGACACTAACACGTGCCCTCCGCGAATCCTATCGCTGAAACTAAACCCTAACCCTAACACTAAACCCTAACCCTACCACGGACCCTGACCCTAACGAGGGCTAACCCTAACCCTCGACCTAACTCTAACCCTAAAAACCTAACCCTAAACATAAACAATAACCCGGACCCTATAACTGATTATGATCATTACCCTTACCCGGAACTTTGCATATAGCAGTCCTGACCCTAAATCTGACCCTGGCCCAGACTCTAAACAGAAACCATGACCCTAAAAAAGGACCACTAAATAATCCTGTCCCTGACCCGAATGTGGACTTTAAACCAATACCTGAACCTGACCATAAACCTGACACTGGCCCTAGACTTCACCATGACCCTGACCCAGGGCCAAGATCTATAAACCTAACCCTGACTCTAACAGTGATGCAGCCGACCCTGACCCTAACACTAACCCTGACATTGAATGGGAGCCTGACCCTAACTCTAACCCTAAACGTAACCCGCACCCTGACACTAACACGGGCCCTGACCCGAAACCTAACGCTGAACCTAACCCTAAACTAACCCCTAACATTATGCCTGACACTGACCCCAACCCGGTCTAACCCTAACGCTCAACCTAGCTCTAACCCCTAACCCTAAACCCCACTTTAACAATTATCCTAACCCTCTCCCTGAACCTGATCATAACCCTAACTCTGAACATTGCCTATGTCAGAACTTAACCTTAAAACTGACCCCTGGCCCTTGACCTGAACTCTGACCCTAACCCTGACTGTAAACCTGCCTCTGACCCAATCCGTGATCCTGAACAGAATCGTCACCCTAAATCTCACCCTGATCCTGAACCTACTCATAAAACAGAACCTAAACATTGGGACTGACCTTACCAATAACCATAAACCTGATCCTGACCCTGACCCTAACCCTGACACTAAAAAACCTGTCCCAAACCTAACCCTGATCCTGACATGAACCTTGCCCCCCAAACAAAACTTGACCTGATCCTGAACCTGACCCTTAACCTAACCGTCACCCTAACACTGACCCCCTGACCCTGACTCGTACCATAACAGTAATCCTGACCCTACTGTGAGCCTGACCCTAAACCTAACCATGAACCTAACCTAACCCTGACCCTTACCCTAACCCTAACACTAACCCTGACCCCAACGATGTCTCACCCTAACCCTAACCCTAAGTCTCTCGCTAACACTAACCCTAAGCCCTAACCCTAACCCTAACCCTAACCCTAACCTTAACTCGGTCTGAACCCATCTCTGTTCCCAGAAGTGGGGACAAATAGTTGCATCCCAGGACTCCCAGGGGCTGGGATTGGCTGTGTGGGGGTCACTGGATGAACAGGGCATGGGTGGTGGGTGAGCCTTGAGCACCTAGGGGATGGGCACGCTCAGGGTGCTCTGGTGGGAGCAGAAAAGTTTGGTAAGGAGCCCCCATTCAATGGTGACCTCACTTCCCTGACGACAGGGCCCAACGGAATTAGAATCCACGTATCCAGGCACCCCATTACAGAGAAACCCCCCCTGCCCAGCTCATTTCTAGGCACATCCTAAAGGAAGTGACATGTTCTTCTGTTGTACTGAAGCCCTGAGGATGCAGGGAGAAGAGAGATCACCCACCATACACATCCCCTCACTGGCAGGTCATATCAGGCTTCCCCAAAACCTCAGGCCCTTTGGCAAATAATATCAAAAGGTGACACCAGGGAGCTCAGAGTCAGAGAGTCCCACACCTTTTAATTGAGCGGTATAGCTCTAAGTCTCCTCCCCGTGTGTGTGTGTGTGTGTGTGTGTGTGTGTGTGTGTGCCTCTGGGTGTCTGTGGCTCTGTGTGTAAAGAGGACCTGGCCATGCCATCGTGGGTGAAGATGTCCCAAGCAGGAGCAGGATGAGGGGTTAGATGCCTGGTGGGCAGGTCATGTTTACATCCCAGTGTAATGCTGGCTAAGTGGGATCGGGTGTGGGGTCTACAGCCTTTCTGCCCAGGGTTTTTCCTGAGAACCTAAAGGGAGGGGACAATGAAACCAGGAGCGGGGAGAACCCTAACATTAACCACTGACCGTGACCCTGACACTGTGAGCCTGCCCCCCAAACCCTAACCCCGAGCCCTGACCCTGACCCTGACCCTAACCCTGACCGTGATCCTGACCTGAACCCTAAACCTAAACCTAAGCCTGATGCTGACCCTGATCCGGACCCTGAACCTAAACCTAAGTCTGAGATAACCTAACTATGACTCATCCCTAAACAGGACCCTGACCTGACCCTAATCCTAATCCTGACGCTGACCTAACCCTGACCCTAACCCTAACCCCTGACCCTGACTGTGTGCCTGACCCTAAACCTAAACCTAAAGGTAACCCTAACACTGACCCCTAATATGGACCCTGTACCCAAACCGAACACTGACCCTGACCCTAACACTAACCCCTACCCTAAACCAAACCCTCACCCTGACCTTACCCTGTCCTAACCCTAACCCACACCCACACGACACTACTTCTAACTCTAACCCTAACCCCATCCCCCCAAACTTTTCCCCTAAATCTAACTGTGAACCTGAACCCGAACATAAAGCAATAGACTGAACATAAACCTGACCCTGGCCCTGACCTTCACCTGACCCTGACCCTGACCCTAATCCTAACCATGACCTTAACACTGACCACTACTACCCTGTCCCTGACCCAAATGTGGACTTTAAACCAATACCTGATCCTGACGCTAAACCTGACACTGGCCCAAACTTCACCCTGACCCTGACCCAGGGCCATG